>NW_008345699.1:3403994-3434992 GCF_000622305.1 Nannospalax galili | reverse complement strand
TTCTTATCTCTTTTGTTTGGGTTTGATTTTTGACTTTCAAGATTCTTGAATTGCACCACTAGGTAATTTATCTGTGCTCTTTCTTACTAGTGTCAATTCTTAGAACAGTAAGTTTCCCTCTTAGAACTTCTTTTAATGACCCCAGCGATTTTATTATGTTTTGTTATCATTTTCATTTAGTTCCAGGAATACTTTTATTTCTATCTTGACATATGGAGTTACTAGAGCTTCTTTTGCTGTTGATTTTGTTTTTTGGTATTTTTCAGGTTTGTTTTGTACTCCAATATGTGGTTTGTTTTAAAGATACTTTCTTGCTGCTGAGTAAAATATGTATTCTTTCGTGCTTGAGTGGAGTATTCTGCAGAAATCTGTTAGGTCCATTTCGTGTGTGGCATCACTTAATTCAGATGATTTTCTGCTTATTCTTTGTCTACATGATCTATTATAGAAAGTGGAATATTGAAATCACCTACTATTGCTGAGTTGTGGTTAATTTGTGTCCTCATGTCCAATAGTACTGTTTTTATGAAACTGGGTCCACGAGAGTTTCCTAAAGCAACAGGTGGTGATTGGTACAGAAATTCACAACTGTCTTATGTGCAGAAAACAAGAGGCTGCAGAGTGATCATCCCTGAATAGGACACCTATTTCAAACTTCTGCCTCCCAAGACTCATGAATCATTGTGGAAATGGAGGCAGAAAGAATGGAAGATCCAGAGTTTCCAGATGATCACAAGGAAATAGCATTTTCCAGTCAGCTTGTTAGTTATACATACAAAACTCACAGAAATTGTGACAGCTCATGTTCCATGTAAGTTCGAACTAGACAAATTCCCAGGATACACATGGGGAAGTGACTAAGAAACTCAGACCTTGGGGCTGGAGAGATGGCTCAGCGGTTAAGAGGGCTGACTGCTCTTGCAGAGGACCTGATTCAATTCCCAGCACCCACATGGAGGCTATGAACCATCCTTAACTCCAGTTCCAGGGGAATCCAAAGCCCTCTTCTGACCTCTGCGGCACTGCACAACATAGGTGCACTCACATACAGGCAGGCAATACACTACTACACATAAAATAAAAATAATAAAATAATTTTTTAAAAAAGAAACCCAAACCTCAACTTAGAAACTTTGGCAACTAGTGACTTCTGGTAGGGAGAGGCAGTATCTTACAGGGATGGAACTTTTGTAGATTGATTAGACTCCACTGGATGAACTCATGCTGAGGGACATATGGGGACACAAATCAGATGCTATAGAGCATATTTTGTATGTACTGCAATTCACTGAATTTGACAAGGGAGAGTAGGAAAGGTGTGAATGGGGAGGGAATCTAAATATCATCAAATTATATTGCATGAAAATGGCAAAAATTTAATAAGACAATTTTAAGGAAACATTCATAGCTTTATACATCTGGTAAAACAATGGAATATCACATTGTTAAGTTTGAACTCTATCTTGTAAAGTGAACCTTATATACAATTAGAAAGTGATTAGTTGTTGCCATAACATTTGTGCCACTATTGCACCAGTAGGCATATTTTGCCAAGACAGTTGTTATTATGGCTTGTATTATTTAGACTTTGGTAAGGTTAATGCAGTCTTGTATCATCAGTCTTGTAAGCTGTAAGTAACATGCAATGTAGCTTCTAGTATTGTGAAAGCTAATCAGCATGTAGCTTCAAGGTCAATGCTAGCTTACTAACTTGATTACTCCTTGTTTGTTCTGTGATGAAGGTATGTAGTCTCTTCATCAATATGGTCCTACCATCCAGTTCTAGTGGATAACCAATTGTAATTGCAAGAGCTAGTATTCTTTGAGGAGTTCTTGGATCTCTCTTGTGAAGAACTGCAAAAGACATAGTCCATTCCTGTCCATTGTTTTCTTTTGCTAGCCTGTGGTGTAGATGAAGGCCATTGAACCACTGTTGCAAAGTAACTACATTTATACAGCTTTTTATATTTCATATGTATATATTAAAAGAGGTTTCTATAATAGATTTCCATATGAGCCTTTAAAAGGCCTTTAGTGTTATTTATCCATTATTTTGCTCCCTCTTCTGCCCTGCGCTCCCGTTCCCCACCCCATCAACCCATCCAATCTGTTATGCTCCTTTCCCATTTGTGTCACTGCATTCTGTCCCCCTCCTGTGAACCAGTCCTCTTGGTTCCTTATTGGTTTCTTGATCTCTAAGGATTTTCCAATTGAAATATATCTATCTAAAGATTCAAAGCTACCATCTTCTTATGAGAGAGAACATGAGACTTTTGTATTTCTGAGTCTGGGTTCCCTCACTTAGGATGATTGTTTCTGGTTCCATCCTGCAAATTACATAATTACATAATTGTACTTTTCTTGACTGCTGAATAACTTCCATTGTGTAAATGTGCATACTTTCATTATCCATTCATCAGTTGATGGGCATCTAGGCTGTTTCCATTTTCTAGCCATGGCTGTTGTAATTAGGACAGCAATGAATGTGGATGAGCAGGATGTCTGTAGAAGGATTCAGAGTCCTTTGGGTATATGCCCAAAACTAGTATGGCTGATCATGTGAGAGATCTATTTAAAGGTTTCTGGGAAACCTCCACACTGATTTCAACAGTGGCTGCACTGATCTGTATGCCCACCAGCAGGGAATAGGTCTTCTCTTTTTGCCATATCCTCAACAGCACAAGTCTTTGTTGCTTTTTTTGGATTTTAACCATTATGACTGAGGTAAAATCTCAAAATAGTTTTAATTTGAATTTTCCTGATGACTAAAGATGTTATACACTTAAGAAAATATTTCTCATCCATTTTATTTTCATCATCTGAGAACTTTCTGTTTAACTCAATATCCCAAATTTTAATTGGGTTGTTTGGCTTTTTGTTGTTTAGTTTTTAGTTTTTTTATTTTATTTTTTTATTTTTTGTATATTCTAGATACTAACCATCTGTCAGATGTATAGATTGTAACTACACAGGTCAAAACCATAGGGGACAACCTAAAACTACCATTCTGCCAAATAGTCATAATATACTGACTCACAATGATTTTTTGTCATACTAAAACATTAATGCATCTGTCAACTCTAATCAAAGAAGATTCTTGATACAACAGATGGTGCTTAACCTAGAGACCACAATTGGTAAACACAGAACAAGAAACAAAAGATCCCTCAGCTCTAAATGTGATACCTATATTGCATCCTCTCCACTCAAGGCTCAGGGATCACTGTGGAAGAGGAATCGGTATGATTTAATAACCAGAGGTTGTAGACAAAAACAGGTGAACTATATTGTCTGGATACCATGGATTAGCTGCATAGATAAACCCACAGCACTTATGACAACATGCACAAGACCTGTGCAGCCCAAATCAGACATGGGCTCCACATGGATTACGGCGTGAGCATGAAGCCCTAGACCTAGCTAAAGATCTACCAGTAACTGATAGATTTGGGGAAAGAGATTATCCGTTTTCCTTTTTGGTGTGATAACTTGTATGTGTGTGTAAGAAGCAGGATAAGACTAGGTAAAATAAAATCATGGTACCTCTATATTATGAACAAATGCTAGTAGACTAAGAAATGTCTACAGTTAATAGTAGTTGTGAAAATACAATTACTGTTAAAATATAAATGTAGACATTTCTTAGAATAACTTTTCTCATTAAGGTAGTGGCTATCTTTGATGGTATGTTTCTTCAGGAAGTAAAATGATAGATCCTGTTGTCTAATTCAGTCAGATAGCTTCTGTCTCTTGACTGAAGACCTGAAACAATTACCATTATTAGGTAATGGTTAATATTGAAAGGTATTTATTGATTCCTGTCATTTTGTTGATCATGTGATGGTAATTTTCTTAGTCTTCCTTTATTAACCACTTCTCTAACTTTGTTTATTCTTACTGTAGCTTCTTGGGTGGATTTACCTTTCTCTTCTGTTCAAAGTATTCTTTCCAATATCCTCTGTAAGACTGGTTTAGCAGTCATAAATTCTTATAGACTACTTTTACCATGGAAGTCATTTCTTTTTCCTTTAATTGTGACACAAAGCTTTGCTCAGTATGGTAGTCTGTGTTGACATCAATGGTCATTGAACACTTAAAGTAGATCAGTTAAAGGTCTTTTGGCTTTTAAAGTTTCCATTTAAAAATCAATTTAATTTGATAGACTGCCGTTATATATGACTTGTTCCTTCACTCTTTAACTTTCAATATCTTTTCTTTGTTCTGCACATGTAGTGCTTTGGCTATTATATAATGTGGGAAATTTCTTTTCTGGTCACGCCATATGAGGTCTAATATGTCCTCTTGCACATGCTTGGGCAGCTCCTTCCCTAGATATAAGAAAAAAATTTCTTCCATGATTTTATTCAAAATCTATCTGTCCTTTCACGTGCATTTCCTCTCTATGCCTCTAATTAATAGCTTTTATCTTTTCATAGTGATCCAAAGATCCTGCTTGTTCTTTTCATAGATTTATCATTTTTGTTGACTGAGTGTTCCCATTCTTCTACCTTATCATCAAATCCTGATTTTTTTTTTTTACTTAATCCAGTCTAAGGATGAAGTTGTCCCTAAGCTTTTCTAGATTTACTGAAATTTTCATTTCCAGTTTTGTTTCCATTTGATTTTTCTTCAGTAATTCTTTCTCTTTATTGAATTCATTGTTTGTATCCTGAATTATCTTCCTTATTAAACTCTTGGTGTTTTCTTGGTCTTCATTCTGACATTTGTTCATGTCATATTTGAGTTTCTTGAACAGATTCATAATATTTATTTTGAGTTTATTGTCATCAGTGTCATCTAAATTGCTCTAATTAGGATTATCATTATAGGAGTGATACTTTTCAAAGAACACATATTGTATTTTCTTTCCCCTTGCTTGTTTTTAGAATGAGAACTGGGCTTTAAGAGTTAGGTTGCTGGTTACGTCTTTGGTGTGAGTGCCTAGGCCACACTTGTTGTAGGATGCACAGGTGCTAAGTGCAGGTCTTCTTATGTTGGCATTAGGCTCCTAGGGGGAGGGAAAGTTTGTAACTACCTGGAGAGTTAGCGGGTATTCAGCACAGGCTATCAGATAATAAGGTTATTGTCTCAGAAGTAGGAGGAGGCAGTGAGAGGCCAAATGTGGTACCTTTATAATTTTTATGTGAATTCAACCAACTTTTAAGATCATGTTTATCAGTTTTCCCAAATGGGTGGATTAAGAAAATTATTTTCTGGAAAATTAATAACATTTTTAACAAAATCCAGAAAACAATAATTAAAATTAAATTATATATCTACTTCAAGTTTGAGTCTCTTTGACAATACTGCCCAACAACTCACGGAATATTTCTCCTGTCTAGCACTGTTTCTTTTATGTAGCCTTTAGCTATACATATGGACTCATGTAGAGATACTGTATGTATAATTTGGCATTAGATTGTTGGACTAATATGATTCCCTCTGCTTTTTAAAACTAGTTAGGTATGATTTATCGCCACCCCCCTCTGTCTAACTTTCTGCCATGGTTTCCCATTTAGAGTGTCCCCATTTCTTCCAGTCTCCTATGATCCCACCTCTCTTGACCTCCTACTTTCCCTTTATCCCCAGGGTTCCTTGTATAATCCTCCTCCCCCTCATTTAAATAGCATCATTTTTATCCCATAGTAACACCTGTCTCCTACTATTCTTCTCTCTCAGGTTCTTTTTCCCCTTTATCTGCCTGATTCCTTTTCATTATTCTGGCCAACATCACAAAATCCTTATAGGCATCAATCTTTTTTTTTTTTTGGCATCAATCTTTTTTTTTTAAAAAATAAGATTGCAAATTTCATAAAATATATTTTGATCATATTTAGATTCACCCATATCTTCACCCTCTGTCTATCACTCCATCCCAATTTCCATGCACTCTATTATATATGTATACATACATATTTGTATATAGTAATATCTGTAGACTTTGTGTCCCCAAATGTCCTGATTAAGCCTGATTAAGCTACCAAGAGTCACAAAACTGACTCTTACCTTCTCAGCAGCCATCAGTTTCCAACAGTTCCTAGGGTAGGAATGGAGTTTCTCACCTACTTCTCCATATCTATGTTGGGATTTTGTCTAGCTTGAACTTATGTAGTTCTTGTGCATGCTGTCATCATTACTGTGAGTTCATGAGAGTAACTGACTAGCTGCAAAACTGTTTCTTTGTGGTCATCCACTACCTCTGGCTTTAACAATCTTCCCACCCCCTCTTCTGTAATGAGCTCTAAGCCTTGGAAAGCAGAAGTCTGATATAGGTGTCCTGTTCAGGTATAAGCATTCTGTAGCCTCTTGTCCTCTGCTCTTTGGCTAGCTGTGGGTTTCTGCTGAGTAAGGAAACTTCTCTTGATAGAGTTCTGAGATACACAAATTTATGGGTATAACAATAAATCATTAACAGCCAGTTTAATAAAATAATTATTTAGTAGAAAACTGGTATTAGGTTCTCCCCTATGCCCTGTGACCTGTTTAGCCTCAGGTTCCTAAACCTAACATCAGTGTCAGTTATGGGCTTCATCCTATGAAGCAAGCCTTAAATCCAGTTAAAGAATAATTGGCTAGTCCCCTAATACTTGTGACACTATTTTACCAGTGGGTATATCAGGAATGCCAATTGTTACTGTAGCTTACAGGATTCGCAGCTGGATAAGGTTGGTGATTTTCTTCCAGTAGCATGCATAGTACCTTCTAGCACTATGAAAGCCATCCAGTAGAGATGAAGAGTTGAAGTTTAAATGAGTTTGATATCTATTTGTTCTTTCTATGGCTCCTGTACAATCTTACTGTCACATTCTGGTGGGTATCCAAGAACAGGGTCAATGACCAATATTGTTTGAGGGTCTATGGGATCCCTGGTCAAAAAAGAAACATCGATCTTAGGAAAACCACACATGCAAATCCATATCCCAATATTAGGCAGTAATCATTTTACGAAGTGTCTCTGCCAGAGCTTCAAGATTTTTAAAAATATATTTTATTTTTAAATATACATATTGCATATACAGAGCTCTGTGCGTGTGTTTGCTATAAACAGTATTTCAACAGAAAATTAAGCATAGAAAACATACTGTTCTCTCTCTCTCTCTCTGTCTCTCTCTGTCTCTCTCTCTTTCACACACACAAACCAAAAGAAAGCAAAGGTAATGAAATGTACTTAAATGATATTATTAAAAGTGAAAATTGCTTGCTTGTGGAAATTTTAATTTTGTTTTGTTTGTCTTTTTGAGACAGGGTTTCCCTGTAACACCAGCTGGTCTAGAACTCACTATGTAAACCAGGCTGGCCTCTAACTCACAGAGATCCACCTTCCTCTGCCTCCTAAGTGCTGGAATTAAAGGCATGCACCACCACATCTGGCTCATTGCTTGTGTTTTTATGTTTAAAAATATTAATAAATAAGCAGGGTGTGGTGGTGTACACATTTAATCCCAACTCTGGAGAGGCAGAGGCAGGCAGATCTGTGTGAGATCAGTGCAACCTGATCTATATAAAGAGTTCCTGGACAGCTGGGGCTACAAGGAGATTCTTTCATATATTATTAAATCTTTAAGTAAACCCTAATATCTTTAAATATTTATTTCTTTAGTATTTATGACATTGTTAGTTTTATCCACAGTGTGATATTCTGGCTTTGTTTCTACTTTTTCTGTTTTCTTTTTCTTTTTTTGAAACAGAATTTCATTTTATATCCATGGCTGGCCAGAAACATGCCGTGTAGACCATTCTGACCTCAAACTCATTGCAATTCACCTGCCTCTGCCTTCTGAGTCCTGGGTTCGTAGACCTATGTCAGCATGTCTGGCAGATATGGTGTCTTTAAAAGTTCCATGTTGCACATAATGGAATAGAAAACATCAGTTAAATCAGAGGTATTTTTAAAGTGCATCATTAAAATTTAGATATGTGCATTTCAATAGGAGAATCCACACAGGTCAGGAAACTAGTAAGCAGTCACAGGGAGACTTCAAGGGAGGGAAGATCGAAAGTTAAGTTATACAGAGGAGTAAAGGGTAATAATGTACTAGGAAAAGTTAAATAGGGTGGGGAATGTGAGGGCAGGATAGACGAGGGATTATGGGGAGGAATAACTCATGCTAGGGCCTTTGAATAAGTTATATGGAAACCTACTATTATAGAAGCATCTTAAAATAGGTACATACACATCCATTTGAATCCAATGACAGACTTGAAATATTGATAGCCTGTTCTTGTCAGAATTTTCTCCAAACTGTGTTCTCCAGCAAGAGTCCATCATTCTTTTATTGAATCAGTACATGCAGCATGAAATAGGGAAAAGTTGAACCTTTATTTTACCAGAGAAGAATTTTGCCCTTTCTGATCCCTAGACATAGAGCATCATGCACACAACCACAAACACATTTGTTAATTTCATCCCTGTTGTTTGCATCACAAATGGGATAATCTTCAGAACGTCTTTGTTTCCAAGGAATGTCCCATCCCATCCCACACTGTTCATTCCCAGTGCTTTCTTTAATAAGCAAAACCCCACATGAGCAGTTTCACATTATTTTTTGGGTCAAGTGGAAGGAAGGGTCATAAAGAATTAAAGCTGTATGCTTTACATTGCAAGAGGAGCTCAAGGTTTAGTAAGATTGTTTGCATTATAAATAAGATTAACTTTTTTGCTTAAGTAAAAGTCCTTTGTCTAGAGTATGCCCATATTGTAAAAGTCATTCCTGCAAGGGATCATGGAGGTAGAAGTGGCAGGAAGATTGTAGAAGCCAGAGGTCGTGGGTGAATACGAATTAAATGTGCTTCCAGAACACAACCTGACATTGGCACTTATGACTTCTTGGCACTCATGACGGCATGCACGACACCTGCAAAAACCCAAGTCAGCTAGAAAGTCAGCAAGAGGTGGGAGGTGAGCAAGTCAGTCCTAGCCCTAGCTGAGGATCTACGGGCAATTGATATCTGCTGGGAGAAGGAGAGTTGGTTTTCTTTAAGGGTATGAAGCTCGGTAATTTGAACCGTCTTCAGGGAATGAACTCCCTGAATGGACCATTTGGGGAACAAAAATTAGCTTTGATGGGCCTTAAGAACATAAAAGAGGCCAAGAACTGACAGGGACTTGGAAAGTGGAGGTAAATCAGAGAGATGGCGGAGGGGGTCTGAATATGATCAAAACTCATTGTATGAAATTCTCAAAGAATCAATAATACTATTTTAAAACAGAAAACAGAAAATATTTTATAGGCTCTGTTTAAAATATCAATTTCACCAGGCGTGGTGGCGCACGCCTTTAATCCCAGCACTCGGGAGGCAGAGGCAGGAGGATCTCTGAGTTCAAGGCCAGCCTGGTCTACACAGTGAGTTCCAGGACAGCTGGGACTACAGGGAGACCCTTTCTCAAAAAGCCAAAAAAACAAAAAATAAAACAAAACAACAAAAAAACTTATTTTTCTTGTAAACATTTTCCTGACATGACATTTTTTGTACTTTAAGCAGGCTAGTATTCTTGCTCTAGAATTTATGATATTTAATTGAGCTATTCTTACTACATTTCCATCTTCATAATCAACTGGAGAGCCACATGCGGTAGTCTGTGTTTATAATCCCTGCCCTTGTGGGGCTAAGGAATGAGGATTTCAGTGAGTGAGGTCGACCTATACTACACAGTTAGTGCTGTGTCATGCTAGGGTAACAGAATGAGACCCTGTCTTAAATACCAAACAGAAAAATCAATTTGAAAGCATTAATTGAATTCTCACCACGATTGTTTTTAAGTAAGGACATGATAATGATGTTAACTGTGTACATATACAGTGGAATCACATCAGTTTCAAACATGAATTATTTTAGCAGTATTGAAATTTCATTAATACTTTTCATTAGGTGTTTCTCTTTGCTGATGTCATTATTTTATTTTTTTCCAATTGATTGAAGGACATTATTGACTTTTTTCAGTTTAACTGAAAAACTAAGAAATAAATGTATACATCATGTGGCATATAAGGTGTCTTGTCCAAATATATTCATTAACTCACCTTCACTTAAAGAAATCTATCACGTCAGAAACTGACCAATAAAAATGAAGAAAAAGCATTTCTTCACAAATACCTTTTGCTAAAATTTATTTAGAGAGACTATTATGTTCAGGATAAAAATTTACATAAATATTTTCACTTTTATCAACTATAGATACCTCAAACCAGCGTAACATTACTATTTTTTCTATATAGAACATGATGTACACTAAGAGTAACTTTTTAATATTTTATTTATTATTTTTATTTTATGGATAGGAATGCATTGCTTGTATGGACGTAGGTGCACCTGTGTCATGCAATGCCTGTAGAAGTCAAAAGAGGGCATCGGATCCCCTGGAACTGGAGTTATGGACAGTTCTAAGCCATCATTGGGTGCTGGGACTCACACCTGGGTCCCCTGCAAGAGCAGCCAGTGCTCTTAACCACTGATCCATCTCTCCAACCCCTAAGAATAACTTATTTACTCTACAAACTGTTTGATTTTCAGATAATTTAGAATTCCTTACAAATATCTGTTATAGGGAATTCTGGAAAGTGCTTGGACTTTGGCTAAAGTTATAAACTAATAACCTAGAATATCAATATGCTGGAAATGAAGTGAAATTTAGATAAGGCACTTAACGATGTGTTGAAGAAAACTTAATGGCTTGAAATGCCTTTCAACTTCTGTATTTCATCTGCACTTATCAACTCATCAATTAAGTAGCAAAATTATAATTTAAAAGTAAATTGTACCATAAATACATGCAGAAGAATTTTCATGGCTTTATTCCAATTCTCCAAAACTTTGCCAAGATGAGTTTTTGGGTTGAAATGGATCGAATGTGTCAATGAATTACTTATTGTGTTCATTAAACAACTGACTAGTCAACTCTCCATTTAGTTTCAGCTGTCCTGTGTGCACATATTTACAGTCAGCCTTGATCAAGCCAGGGGTAGCATGTGGCTACTTTGACCTTTTTAGGAGAAACTTTATATCAGTGTTTATAACTTGAACGACAGCAACTATTAAATTTAGAGACTCATAAGAACAGATTCTTCAATTTGGATATACCACGGACTCATTCAGGTGGATGTAGATCTTTTATTAGTTCCTTGAAGAAAAAGAAAACTAATATTTTATTGAGCAAAATACAGAAATTATAGATGAAAAGAAGAATCAAGTCCTAAAATCTTTAACACATTAAAAAACATTTGAGAAACTGATTAGAAACAGTAGACAGAAATCCAGATTGTTTCTTTTTGTGCTGTTTATCATCCTAATTTTGATTTTTTTCGCTCATTATTGTATCTTGTCTGAAATTTCAAATCAGCTTTATCATTGTTTAAGTAAACTGATTATGATAAAGTTCTTATATACTCAATTGTTAGGGGGAAATAAGGCAAAGGGAAAGATTGGCCCCACCTCCAATGGGTTGCAATTAACTACTGCGGAGGGAAAGGTGCAGCAATTACCAGTGCTGTTGATAATTCTTCTCTGGAACGGTGGCTGTGAGTAAATGCTTGGACTGGTGACTGAAAGGACAAAACCTACTGGTGTACCATTAAAAAAGGTTCCCTGTGGAAAGCAAACGAAGAGCCTTTCCACCATGCGTCAGAGGAGATGGAATTCTTTAGGACCAGTAAAAGTAAAAGAGATTTCTGTGGTCATCAGAACATGCTTAGAGCTCCACACAGTAATAGTGATTGTTACCCCATGATCACTGCTTTTGTGTTTCCAAGCAGATGTTAATGTATAAACCATTTATCCAAATCCTTTAATATTAATGCACACTCTGTCCAAGATCTCCATATCTATAAATACTAGTATATGTAATAGAGCACAAGTTGAATTTTATGAATTTTTCTGAATATTTTTTTCATGCTTAATGTAATAACCACAATTTTATTTTATGAACTCAAACTAGAAATTAGAAATGTTATGCATACATTTTTGTAAATATTATTTTTAAATCAGAAACAGAAAACTCTTGACTGTTTCTGATTCTATGCCTAATAATAATCAAAATAATAATAAAAACCACAAATGCACATCGATCTCATAAAAATCCACATTATTAGACTATTTCTCCCACTAACCATAAAAGTAAAATTTAAAAAGAGCTATAAAAAATGATTACACACCTAAATATAGTGGTGCCATTTATATTCTTTTGTGATAAATTGTTTTTACTGTTAGAGATGTGGTAAGATAATGGGATCATACGGGGGACTTTGTGCATCATATACTATGTAATACTTAGGTAATGGAAAAATTATGGCACATCTATAGTTTAGGATCATGCTAAGTATTAATTTTATATTTTTACCTTAGAGGAAAAAACAGTATTTAATAATTTGTCGTCTTTAAAAATTTGAACATTTGCTATTTTAAGAATTTTTCACTGAAGTTTATTCTTTTCGCTCAGTTTAAGCTTCCATTTAAAGAAAATGTACCTTAAGAAATAATTATGCTTCCCTCAACAATCAATTTCTTTTCTTTTCTTAACAATTTTGGTTCATGGGTGCCGAAGAGATGATTCAGTAGTTAAGAGCACTGGCTACTCTTGCAGAGGACCCAGGTTCAGTTCCCAACACCCACATGGAAGCTAACAACCATCCCAACTTTAGTTCCAGTGGATTGGATGCCCTGTCCTGATCTCTGTGAGCATTGCACAACATGGGTACACTTACATACATGCAGGCAATACACTCGTACACATAATTTAAAAATAAAATACTTTTCCAAAAATTCTTTTTTTGGTTCATAAATATAGTTTATAAATGTATAGTTGATTAGATGATCAATTGTTATTTCACATTTTCAAAATGAATTTTATTACATATATATGATTTTTATAATACAGTGTGGGAAATATATGATATTCAAACAGAGGGCTGGAGTGATAGCTCAGCAGTTAAGAAAATATATGAATCTTTCAGAGCTCAGTCCTCAGCACCCACTCAAGGCAGATCTAAACTGCCTAAAATTCCAGATCTAGGGGGCTGTGTTGTCTCAAGACTTGGTGGTTAACTGTACTCACCTGAACAACCCCCCCACACAACTAAAATAATAAAAATATAACATGTTTATGTGAAGTAGATTAAAATATCTATTGTGTTACATGGGCTTTGTATGACAGGAGCAGTTAAATCCACTATGAAACAAAAATCACCAATGTCTGAAAATTTAAAAATGGAGTCTCTTGATTTTCATTAGCACTCAACCGCTTTATCCTATGCATGAACAAGTTTGTTGTCTCTGATCTATGTTTCCTGTCTATCCCCCTTCATCGTATGCCTCTATGTTTGAAATCTTTCTTTTCCTGTTCCATATGAAAATCATTTTTCTTTTTCTGTCTTATTTCATGACCATGCAATATTATGCATCTTATTTCAAGATCATGCCAGCAATTTTCCTTTTCCTTCCTTGTTTTACTCAGTATAATGCACTCCTTGTCTTTTTGTGCCATTCGGGATTTATGTCTAAATTGTGATAAATATACAGAGGTAATATAAAGTCCTAAAGAGTCTGTAAGGAAATTTTCTACATGTATTCTTTTACGATATTTTATTATTTTTATTTAGGTGTATGAATGTTTTACCTCCATGTGTGTAGGTACACTCCTGCCTCACAATGCCTTCAGACATGAAAATAAGGTGTCAGATCCCCTGAATCTGGAGTTATGGATGGTTGTTAGTTGCCATGTGGATGCTAGAATCAAACCCAAGTTCTCTGCAAGAGCAGTCACTGCTCTTAACAGCTGAGCCATCTCTCTAGCCTGCTGCATGTATTCTTATAATTATGTAATGCCTGGATATTTCCCAATAAGAACAATTCAATTTCTTCATTATCTTTGTTTAAAAAGGAAAGAGAACTATGATCTTTAAGGTGTGAATTTTGACTTTTAACTGTATTAGCGCCATCAGCAATCATCTTCTCTGAATCGACATGCATACACCTGGCCTCAACACTTAGATACTGTCACTTCTTTTGTCATCACAGACAAGTATCTGTCAACTCAAATGAACTTCAGTTTTTGCTAAACCAACTATTTATCAGATGTATAGTGTTTTCTATCAATTTAGGGTAAATAATCTATTAGTATCAGAATAATTAAAATATAGATCATCAGAGACTGGAACCCTCAATTATAAGCAAGATTTAATGTCTTACATACATTGTATCCCTTGCATGAAATTAGGACTCCTCAGAATAACAGCATTTAGTATAACAGGCATGGAAGTAAAATTAGATACAGTGAAATACATTTGTATTTCTTTTCTATGAATTTTCCTACTTCCATTAAATTTGAATAAGTACATGTCTAAAGCAACAAATAAACTGGTATAAAAGTAATGTTTTCTCTATGGGAAGATTCTCAGGAAGATCAGAAAGAAATTTCATGATGACACAGGGAGGCTCTGACTATGTGCTGGAGCTTGATGCCCAGCCACAGGGATCTCAAGCTCAGTATGCAGAACTTTCTTCAGGAAAAGCCTGCATTTTACTAACTTGCATTTTTTAAACTAGTTAAGTTCACTTTTATTTTATGTTAATTTTCATATAGGTTTTATTGTTTAAGAATTTGATACATGCATATAATTTGTTTTGACCAAATTGACCCCTGCATTCCTTTCCAATCTTCTCAGCCCTTTTCCTTACCATCATCATGTGCTAAAGGAGTCAGTGGTTTTATACTGCACTTTATTGGCTGCCATTGGTACCCTATTTAGAAGAGAAAATTATGACAACATGGAATCATGTAGTTACCTTTCTTTCCAGAATTTATGATTATACTCTCTGTGACCAGTTATTCAAGTTTTCTTTGCAAGAAAACCTTTAGGTTTGCATCAAATTCCTATTAAAAAGTATATCACATCAGTGTGGAGATATATGTATGCTCCTGATCATATTTCTGGAAAGCTTCTGCTTGTGTAACCAGCACTCCCACAGGGTCTTTTGTTTTGAGATCTGAAGAAAGGTTACAAACTGTGTTAAGGGACTGAAGAAATAACTTGTTTGGCAATAATCCATACCCTGAGACTTGAAGGATTTGCAGCTCAGCAGTAATAATGAAGGAGGATGTATTCTCTAGGAAGTAAATAAAAGAGGACCAAGGAAACATATGTGTGCGAAGAGATAACTTCTTAGTTGGTGGGTAAAGAAAAGCAGCTAAGTCCTTATCAAATGTGGCTACTTAAAATGAAGCAAAACAAAAAATAAAAAGAGAAAAAATAAACCTGTGGTGACAGAAAGCGATCAGTCTCACTCTGTCTTCAGGATCAGCACAACAGCCGCGCTTCTTTCATTTACTCTTAAAGGTTACAGTGAAGATTTCCTTGCATTCTAGAAACCCTAGAAATTCAGAAATGCTCCGTCTTTTGAAGGATAAATGGAGGAATGGCATATCTGAGCCTTTCTAAAGGACTGTCTTGCTGAGTTCGACTGTGTCCACTTGCTCATGTTCATCATACCTGGACTTTTTGACTGTTGATCTCCACCTTCTTCATAAAAGAATGGTAGGGAGAATCATGGGACTGTCAGCTTCCTCATCTCAATTTCGAGCCACACCTCCCAACCCCTTAATTATACTTGCAGGTAGCCTCTTGGGGAAAGGCCTGAGTGTACTGATCTGTGAAAACTGAGGGAGAGGACTCCATTAGTGTGGCTATGGGCAAGCCTTCACCCATGCTTGGGTGAAAATTTCCCAGTGAAGCCTTAGCCAGGAGCACCCACACTCCATGGAGTGACCCTTATCCATTGTTCTGGGAGTAAACCCAATAATCTCATTTCTTTCCCAGAGTACACTTTTGTGAAACTTTACCTGTTTGTCACTGGGACTTCGGGAGAAGGAGGTGGACTTTGTTTAAATCTTTCCTAGGGAAAGAGTCACATACATCATCCAATTTTGATGTTGTTTTGAAATTTCAGTTTTATAGCTTATATATAATTTCTGAATCCTGCAATAATTTAAACAGTTTATTTCTGAATCTAAAAAACCCACAATATTCACATCTGAGAATTGTGGATCTTATACATTTGTGAAAAGGATTTGTTTCTTCCCTTTATAGAATTAAAAGAAACATTTTAAGAAGCAACACAGTGTTTTTCTCTTGAATACAGAGAAAAAAAATGACATGTTGATACAAATCCTATCAATTAGGATAAGGGGGCCTTAGTTCTAGCAATTATTTCACTGCTTATTTATTTTGTGGCTTAACAAAACCTACTTCCTGACCCCTCTTTTGCCTGACCTATGCTCCTTATAGCCGTAGGTCTCTGGGTTTACTGGCTTTGATGAAACTCTCATAAATATTTCCTCTTCTGTAGTAAACAGCAATAATTTTAAAATATAGGAAAACAAATTTCATGTACTTAAACTTGCCGCAGTTGTTTTCTATCACACGTTATACCCTTAATTTCATTACCTAAGAGAATCTTTAAGGATGTATGGGCTCCTAAAGTTACTTTAGACGTACAGAGTAAATCAATTCAATCGACTTACAGTAACTACCTGAAACTTTCTGCTGTGTGATAAGTCATTTTGGTGATAAACAGGTTTTTTTTAGACGTACAGAGTAAATCAATTCAATCGACTTACAGTAACTACCTGAAACTTTCTGCTGTGTGATAAGTCATTTTGGTAAGATAAACAGGTTGTTATTGATTTTTTTGATTGAGTTGTGTGTGTGTAACTGGAGAAAAGATTCAGAGTGTTTAGGGACTGGAACACACTTAAAAAGTAGTATAATTGAGTTAGCTTCACTATTTTTAGATCACATGGACATTCTCCTGGTTATATGAAAATAACCATGTTCTTTATTGTGATTATACAAATTGGGGTTTGGAAGAAAAAGGTGAGATATAAGAGAAATTAGAAGAAATCAACCCATATAAAGTAACTTCTGTGTTGTCAAACAGGAGGTGAAGTCTAGGAGGGATGTGTCAAATGAGCTCCCAAAAAAGAGATGGAATGATAACGGTAATGATTGATTTTTGGTCAAGATACAAAGAAGGGAACCCTGCGAACCTCCATATGAGCCAACTCAATGCCCCCAAAATGAGAGGCGAAGAACAATAGGTGATAGTGATCTACTGCCACTGGGTCAGTTCAAACCCTGGCCAAGGAAACGTACAGAGCACAGTTCCTTTTCCCCTAGTGAGCTTAAACCCAATGCGTAGTTTTGTGTATTATACACCTACTTAGGCTGAATTTCGGATGAACCGAGCTTCCAAACATGCCCTTTCTTGGACTTGCCCATGCTCTGGAAGGCACAAGGTAGAGAAAGATACTATGAGGAGAAAAATAAGCCTATGTCTCTGACCCCTACAGCTGGTCTGCTGCTCAGCTAGTTTGCTGTATTCTAAGGAGAGTATTCATTCTTCCTCTCCTGCTGGTTCTAGTTAAATTCTGGCCTGCTTGATGTATTAGTGTGTCCTGTTTGAATTCTCTTTCAGGAGTACAAGGGCCCATATTGTTCCTAGGGTGGAAACCAGAGGAAAGTGGAGACTTCTTGCAACAATGGCAGCTGTACTCCCATTCTCACTACGTAATCCATTAAAACAACTTCCATTCATGATCAGCTGATTTGGAAACAATGTGCAGCAAACCCACACCCCTTTCTCAAACTGCTTCACTTAGGACTCTGTTGCTAAAACTCCTTCCCTAGGGGAGATGTCAACAAAATCCACCTCCTCCTCCCAAAGTCCCAAAGACAAATCGAGGTGCAAATTCACCAAAGTGCACTGTGGGAAATAAAAGAGAGTGTTGGGTTTACTTCCAGAGCAACGGATGGTGGTTACTGCCCACAAGTGTGGGTGCTTAATCATAGTTTAAAAATTTTATAAAATTTAAAAAATTGAATTTGGGTTTTTTTTTTTTTTTTGATCTTTTTGAGACAGTCTGCCTGTAGCCCCATCTGTCTTGGAACATAGAACACACTATATACAACAGGGTGCCCTCAAACTCACAAAGAACTTCCTACCTCAGCCTCCAAAGCACTGGGAATAAAAGCTTGTGCAGCCATGCCTGGCTGAAATTAAAGTTTGAAAGTAACCTCAAAATTAAATAATATATGCAGCTATAAGCATGTGGAAAAATAGCTGTGTTTAATTTTAGGTATTTAAGAATATCTCTAGATATATGGTATCTAGAATATATTTTCTTTTATCAATGAGAGATAAGAATAAATTGGCTTTATTTTCAATATGTTTTTACTTAATTTTTAATACCATATACTTATATATACATACATATATACGTATATATGTATGGTGCATTGTGATCACACTCAAACCTTATTACCTTCTCTTACCAAATTTCCACCACCCCTTTTTTCCTTCCCAGCTAGTCCTCATGTCCCACTCATGTCCCACTCTCTGTCCTTCCTTCTTCCTTCTTCCTTTTCACTGGCTCCATGCGGTCAGTCACAGCTGGTTTACATCATGCCTCCTATGGCCATGTCACATCCACAAGACTCCACCTTCCTGCACCTCTCTCTATGTTTCGACTTCCACAATCATTCCACCAGCCTTCTTTGTAGGGTTTCTAAGCCATATTACAGTTATAACTGAATGAAGAAACAGCCTGGCTCAACATTTCTTTTAAGACCAAGAGTGGACCTGAACTGAGAATAACCTGCTTGTTCTCTTGTCTCACAGAACTGCACTCTGGAGCCAGCCTTCACTCACACTTTTATTGAACTGATATCTCCAGCATGAATTTGGGCAATTGAAAGCTAGGATTCACCAGAGTTTCATCAGAGATTCATCCCCTTTTATCCCCAGTCATAAAGTATCACACACACACAACTTCAGACAGTGCTCACTTCTCACTCTTTTCAGTGAGAAAACCACAGTGTCCAGTGCTTTGATAAGTTGATGAACCACATGCACATTCATTCCCTGTCTTGGGTGGAGGGCAAAGTGGGATCCTGAGGGATTAAGGGCAGGTGCTGGGTCACAAGATGAGCACATGTCTCAGTGAGCGTGCTTACATTATAAACAGTAAACTTTTTGGTTGCAAAGTTAGGCAAAAGTCAGTATAGTGCAGATTATGTTCATACTGTAAGTCATTTGTACATTCTTAATGTTCCCTGGACCTCAGAGAGGGTGACATAAATGTCCCATTTGGAGCCTAGCACTCAGCTGCCACCTGTTCTCAGCACTTTGACCAGTTGTGAATCCCTAACTTAACTCTTTTCTCTGCTGAATGAGGATTCTCTGAGCAAGGCTAAGAGCTGAACTAGTCTATGAGTATAAATGTAAACATTTAGAAGGGACTTTAATTGCATGTCCATTTCATAGAACATTAGTAGTAGATTCTCTCATAGAGCCTGTGGTCCATAGACTTTTCATCAGCTCTACAGTGGCAGGCATGTCTTCCCTTCCATGAAACAAGCCTCAAATCCAATTAGGAAATACTTGGTTATCCCCAGAATATTAATGTCAGAAGAGGAGGTTGGATTCTCCTGGAACTGGAGCTACAGATGGTTCTTAGCCACTATGTGGGTGCTGGGAATTGAACCCTGGTCCTCTGCAAGAGCAGATAGTGCTCTTAACTGCTGAGCCATTTCTCCAGCCCCTATATGGCTTTTTCAAACTAGAGAGATAGTTCAGTCATTAAGATTGCTTACTTTTCTTGAAGAGACCCTAGTTTAGTTCCCAGCACCCACGTTGAACAGCTCAAAAACATCTGTAACTCTGGCTCCAGGAACTCTGAAGCTCTGGCCTGCATGAGCACTTCACTTATGTTCAAATATCCACACACAGAGATACACACACACATTATTAAAAATGAAATTTTAATACACACAGATATGTGTATGTGTGTGCGTGTTCAAACTATTGCAATTTTTTCATAGATTCTCTGTGATAATAGCATGGGACCATCAAAATATATTGTATTCAACCCATTTAGAACATATTATGAGTGATTTAATTCTCTTTTTTCAATAGTTTTATGTAATAATGATACTCTTTTCTGAACTGTCTTAGAACAGTCAGTATACTAGTTCGGCTTTTTTGCATTGAAGTATTCTAAAGTACAAAAAATCCATGTAGTAACAAATTCCCAAAGGTCCAGATACTCCAAGTTTGAACACATGCGAAAAACCTTTCAGTAGACCTCTCTTTTCTCCAGGGAGCTGAAAGAATCACATCCATAGAACCACTTTGCTTTTTTGATTTATGTTCTCCGAAACTGTCTACACTTTTCTCATTTCTCAGAGACCCCAAGTCTTCTGATTGTTACAATGATAACACTGGCACTTGCCAACCCTGAACACTGGAGATACAAGTTTCTATTGTTCTGAAAATAATATCTGTAATTTCTACCTTACATTTTTAAAATTTTTAGTCATCATCCATTTTGTGATGCTTGTCAACTTAAAAGTTTAACTGCCAAATACAAACCTAAAAATGATTTATTTATGGGTATTTTGTGTTATTAGGCATATGTGTATATATACATACATATATATATGTATGTGTGTATATATGCTTTTTGAGTACAGGGATTCAGATAAGATTCCTTATCCAGAAAATTCTGAACTTTTTTCCATCAAACTCTGTCTAATTGTCCCTAATGGCCTCAAAAGAGCAGTCATTTAAGCATTCACTTGGCCTCAATCATGGCTTTGAGTAGATGAGAGATATCAAGTCATTTCTCTGTGATTTTTGGTTTTTCTATTTCCCTGCCATATTTGCATTTTGCAATCATCATAATGTAATTATATTCAGAGAACTGAATCTTTCATAAAGTATATGTTATGAAATCCAAAAATGCAATCATTGGGACCAATTTTAGATAAAATCAATTTCCACATTATCTATTTTTCACTTCCTTGATTTTGTGATTGGGTGTCTGATGGCTTAACACTAAACACTTGCCTCATGGGTAATCTCTGTAAGAAGATATATTTTGGATGCATGATTCCCGAGTTAGCTTCATTCAAACCTAATAATTGGATGCACTCTATTCCTCTATAAAAGAGAGTTTTATGGAGAAAATGCTGACATATTAAAAACCAAGAATGAAGCATTAGTAAATCAGTATGTGGTCTTTATATATCTATCACAGAGAGAACAAAATACAGTAGCTCTGTGTCGACATCGGGTCTACAAGATGATGGTGTAAAACAGTATACTTTTGCAAGAGACACCTTGTTCCCAGCAGTCTAGTTAGAAGCCATGTATCATTCAACTAAGGACCTGCTGAGCTGTTTTCATGCTTCAGAGAATTGATACACTTGCATTTGTCCCAAGGTGGGTCACTTAGCCTTGTACGTTTGATATTACTTGGTTTTCCAACGGAGCCCATAAAAGAGATTGATTCCTCTCTTTAGTCATGTTTGCCTCCCTTGCCATACATAGGACTGTGGAACCCAAGTTCTTTTGTTGGTGGCTAGTCTGATCTATTGCTTGTTGCAAGGCTCCAGAGACAGAAAACTGAATTGCTCCCTTAGCAAGCACCCTGCAATTACTCAGTCTGTAACTATATAGACCTAACAAACTGCATTGCTCCCCAGGTGGCTTGCTTTTGCTTCACTCTTTCGGTTATTAGGCACTTCTGCTACTCCAGGGATCTGGGAGACACAGCACAAACCTTTCAGAGTCATCTGCTCCTTGAAACGCTGATTTCAATGATATCCAGAAGCATTGCTAAAGGATTTAGTGTCTACTGAAAACGAACAATTAGCAAAACTGTCTATTTTTAGGTTATAAAATGTTTTTAAAGGTGAAGGTAAAACATAGGCTTACATAATTTTAAATGCCATGATTTAATGTATTTTTGATTTGGTGCCATATTTGTTTATATTTTTCTAATTTCTCTGATACTTCTTCAACTACTTCAGATACAAATATATGTTCAGTCACTCATAAATTTGTAGTGTCCTTTTTATAAAAGTGGCTTGTCCAGGTAATGGCAAAAATACTATCTTTCTTAATGAAAAGGCTTTCACTGTCTAAACACATCATTAAAAAAATTGATGAAATTGAAGTTATGTATTATAAATAAAGTAACAGTAAATTTGGATTTGACCTAACTCATAAACTAAAATTCAATATTACTGTGCATGAAAGAAAATATTTTGAGGATAAAAGTCTACATAAGTATGTATCCCTTTGGGTACAGAAATGTACACAAGAAAGTTTATTAATGTTTTTCTTATTTAGTTGCCTAAAAATCAAATACAATTATTTTTATATAATCTTAACATTTTAAAAAGACTTCTCTTTTTTAAAAAAGTAAATATATTTATTCAAATTTTCAATGCTTATGACAATCATAAGTCATCCTTATGGGATATATTTGCTAAGACAATAAAGAATGGCACAATATTGTGACTTTGGGGACAAAACTAAAAGGAATACATCATTCTACTTGATCTAAAAAATACATATTGGGGTCTGGAGGAGGACTTAGCAGTTAGGACAAGTTGTTCTTCTATAGGACCTAGGTTCGTTCCCAGCACCCAAGTGGCAACTCACAACTGCATGTAATTCCAGTTCCAAGGGAACTGAAACCTTCTTCTGCCCTTCATGGCTACCACAAACATGTGAAACACTTACATGCATGCAGGCAAAGTACGCATACACATAAAATCATAAATAGAGTTTAAAAATACATTTTCACTTCGTAAATTTCTCTATAAAGGAGAGCTTCAACTAGCTTTAGACTGAATTTGAGACGGATTTAACTGTAAAAAGAAGCTTCTTTGATGAGGAGAGAGAGATATACCTCTGTGTAGGTGTGTATAAAGACAAATATTTAGAATATAGTTAGAAATTATATTGGTTTAGGACAATGGCAATAGTGGGTTCCTCTAGTGTCTATGACCTCTCCAGCCATCGATACTGGGCTAAGTTTACAGTATGAGGCATGAATTCCCTCCTATTGAGCAGGATTTAAGTCCAATTAGACAGATGTTGGTTATCCCCAAGATGAAAGTGATGCCGTTGCACCAATAGAGATATTTGCTGAGCTGGTTGTTGCTGTGGTTCATATACTTCACAGCTGTGGAGGACTATTGATTGCTTTTCTCCCTTGGCAGGTTGCCTAGCACCTTCCAGTACTGAGAGCTGGTCCTCAGACGAAAGACTTCCAGGTCACTTCCAGCTGTATTCTCCAAGTCCTGTGTCCAATGTGTATGGTATCTTCAAGAATAGGAAATTTTGCTCAGGTTCTTGGAAGCAACCAAGGGAAAAGACAATAACTGTTTCCATTTTGAGAATCTCATGTCCCGCACTGAGACCAAAAACTTGAAAGGAGTTTTCAGATGCTCAACAGTGGGGTTTTTGTTAGACGATCATTCTTCTCAGGATCATGTCACTCTGTGTAGCATAATTCCATTTAAAACATATATGTATATATGTATATATATACATATACACACAAAGATATATATGCATATATATGAAGACTGGCTTGTCATTATGCAGATTTTGTTAGACTGCTGTACTGTGGAGATTTCATTGCTGCTTCTTCACTTTCACCAGCATGTCTAGAATCCATTAACCAGCAGCAGGTGTCTTGGCTCACTGGCTCCTACAATCCCTCCAACCTTCTGTGATGCTCTCTGAACCTTAAGTTACTTTACATTATGTACTTAAATCTATATATTTGCAGCTAGGATCAACAAATAAGAGGGACATGTGGCAGTTGTGATACTATCCTCCAGTTCCATTTATTTACCTGTGAATTTCATGATTTCATTTTTCTTTACAGTTGAAAAGAATCCATTGTGTATATGTACCACATTTTCATTATCCATTCATCAGTTGAAGAGTATCTAGACTGCTTTCATTTCCTAATTATTGTGAATAGAACAGCAACGAACACAGCTGAGCAAGTACCACTGAAGTAAGATATCGGAGTAGTTTAGGTATGTGCCAAAGAGTGGCATAGTTGGGTCACATGATAGACACACGTTGGGGTTTTTTTTTTTTTTTGAGATTTCTCCACGCTGATTTCCATAGTGGCTTTACCAGTTTGTGATCTAACCCATATCCTTACTAGAATGGGTTGTCAGTTGTTTTCTTGATCTTAACCATTTTGATGGAGATAAAATGAAATCTCAAAGTTCTTTTAATTTTTGTTTCATAGGTTCTTAAGGATATGGATGCTTTTAAAGTTATTTTTTAGCCATTTTAATTTTTTTTCTTTTGAGAGCTTTTGTTCACATCCACTGCCAGGTTTTTAATTGGGTCATTTGTTTTCTTGATTCTTTCTTATTGAGTTCTTTATATATTCCAGGTATTAACTCTCTATCAGGTATATAGCTGAAAAAGATTGTCTCCTGCTCTGTGGACTTTCTCTTCACTCAGCTGACTGTTTACTTTTCTGTACAGAAGTGTTTTGGTTTAATGAGTTTGCATTTGTCAGTTATAGACCTTAATTCCTGAGTGAATGGAGTCCTATTCAGGAAGACTTTTCCTGCACAGATATCTTGTAGGGTACTGTACATGTTTTCTTCTAGCAGTTTCAGTATTTGAGGTTTCACAGTGAAGTCTTTGAAAGAGTTGCACAAGTGAGTAAAATGCAGAAAACAAGTGACCATGGCGTGCTCAACCTGAATCGGTACATCTCCAACACAACCCCTCTGTCTAAAGCCTAAGAAACATTGCAGAAGAGGGTGTGGAAAAATAGTAGGGCCAGAAGAGTAGAATACCTCTACGAGACAGTGTATTCTAGGCATTACAGGAAAGACGCACCCAGGAAATCTCAGCCATTTTGTTACCTAAATAATCCCCACATAAAGCCAAGCCCTGCAGGCATGCAACATAGATTAGGGAAATTTCACAATGTTCCACTCCTAGATGAAGCGAAACAGGCAACTAATGATGCTGAGACAGTGAGATTTGCTTTTTGTTGTTGTTTTTTGTTTTTTGTTTTTTTTTAGGGATGAGTCCCCTGATAGGTTCCCTAATTCTGGAGGACAAACCTGAACACTTATGAGTAACACTCAATGGACTCAGAAGAGGTCATCAGTGTGAGAGGGACTATGGGGCATGAAAGGGAGGAGAGTGACTTCTTAAATGATATAAATATAAAACTCGTGTGGAATTCTAAAAAAAATTAAATATTTCAATTTACAAAAGAAATTATCAGTTTATTCTTAGTATTTTAAGGTAATAGAAAATAGATGAGGGATTAGGCGTTTTGGTTCTTGATTCTCTTCTGTCAATGTCACCTAGTAGTAATTCTAAAACCAAGCAATAACATTCTTAAAACTTCTGTTAGGAAGGGAAATGAAAGTGTGAAGGAAAAGGAGAAAATTAAATGTGTTCTCTGAGATGAGAGATGCAACCAAGCTCTGAGTCTAGGACAACACAAGCATTACTGGACCAATAGAAAAATTGTATTTCCCGTTTGCACCAGCATAGGGCAAGGTGTGACCTTGAGTGACGATGGCTGTTTGTATATCATGCAGGCTGATATTCTGGATAGAGATTCCTGTAACAGAAGTAAAGTTTGTGAGTGTCCTGAACATTCCCATAAAGCTTATGTCTTGAAAATTGGCAGAATATTCCCCACAAATTTGAACTTGGAGAGGAGAGGAAAATGGGATAGTGGAAGTAGAGGTGGCTGGAAAATGTTTGATTTTTGAAAGCAAGAATATGTTAAAGTTTAAAAGTTTGAAATATAAGGAACTGAAAAGTAGAGTGATTATTATTCAGTTTTCAGTTTATGTAGTATAGCTTGATTCTGAACAATGTATGCTAAATGTAAGATAGTAAAGCTTCTCATTAATTTGAAAGATGGATGGAATTAGCAATGCAATGAATTTAAAATAATATAAAGCAAACAATAGTATAACTAGCATTTTCTCATATATGAAAACTAAAGGAAAAAAAAAAACATGACCAGTATAAAATCTGTATGAAAATACCACAACAAGCCTCCTGAACTGCAAGGTAAGTATGTGTTAATAATTGTTTGAAAAAGCATTTTCAACAAATGTTTTGCATTAACTCAGAACTAATGCGTGTGTTTCATGATATCTACTAGAAAAGGACTTTGCCTTGAGTCCTTTGAGGCAAGGGGCCTGACTTGCTTTGGGACTTCAGCTGGAAGCTTCCTTGGGAATGAGCACTTACTTGGTTGATTATATTCCCTGCAGTATCCGAGATGAACCAGAGACTGCTTCCTAACTAAAAGTCTAAACCACCTTACTTTAATTGGAACATTCTTCTACAAGAGAATTAAATGATGGAAATTGTGACCTTTTATTTTCACTCTAAAATTTGTACTTATCCAAAAATTAGATCTTATCTTCTATTATGAGCAGAGGGGGGAAAAACCCACGAAATTTGATACAAATAATGGTGGCTTTTTAGCTCATTAAAAGCTCTGCACCTCGCTATGTGGTGAGCAAAATGTTCCAGGGCGCTTGTTTTCTTTCTAAAATGACTTTTGTTTCTTCCATGTCTTAATTATAATCTGAATCCTTACTAAAGGTCAAAATAGTTTCTACTACTTATATTTTATAAATAAGACATTTCAGATATTATTTTAAAATGAGTTTCTACAAGCATGATGTTTTTAAGTGAACATTGACAGATAAATAATTAGGCATCTAGAGTTTAATTCTACATTTTGCATTTTGTTTCTTAAAGATTTTCAGAACCAAAGTGATATGTCTGAAACTGAACATACAGACAACAACCCTACCAAGTAAAGGTTCTCTTTTCTTCCAACACCTCTTATAGAACTAATTCACCATCTCTGCAGAAGGAGTAGCTGGTCCTGAACACACAAAATTCAGTGTACAAGCCTATCCACTAAGGAGGGGTGATATCAGTGATGAAGGTGAAGAGAGGTGCATTACAAGAGAAGAGAACCAAGACATAGTTTCTTTTTTTAATGTTTTTTAAATTATTTTATGTGTATGAGTGTATTGTCTACATGTATGTACGTGCACCCAAGGACAGAATAGGGTGGCAGTTCCCCTGGAAATGGAATTAAGGAAAGTTGTTAGCCACCATGTAGGTAGGGAGATTCAAGTCTGGTCCTCTGCAAGAACAGCCAGTGCTCCTAATTGCTGAGCCGTCTCTCTAGGCACTCTTTCTTTTTTCTTAAATAATGTGTTTTGGCAACTACAATTGGGTTGAAGGTCAAAGAAATCAATCAAAAATTCTAAGATGTAACTACTCACCATTGTTAAGAAATGGTATAGAGCTAGAGACTGAATTGTGATGGAGTTAATCAACTGCATATGTTTGTGTTGGATTCATACAGCAGAAGAAAGCTGGTGAATAAGCAAGATATTAAGTCTACCTTTCTGAACTTTTCCCATAGCTGCTATTTTCCCAGCATTCCTGTGCCCTATAGAGAGAGGTTCATACTGCACATATCAACACAAAAGAAGAATTTTGTGATGAGAATGAAGATAGACAAGAGAAACACAACCGGCAGAATATTGTCATCATATCCACACTGGCACTCAAAAGGCACAGGTTTATAGTTTGATAATGAGGGGCAGAAAGTTTGTTCCCCATCTCAGCTCCTTAGAAGCCAATTGCAAGATGGAGATTACTGAGCAGGAGAAACATCAGGGACAGTCTCTAGGTGACTTGGGAAACTGAAGGCATGATAATTGGGCAGAAGAAGCTGACTGCTCATGTATTTCAGGAAAGCCTCAGTCACCTAGAATGAACAAAGATGGGACCATTCTTCTGAATGATGGTGCAAGAAGAGGATAGAGCCATGCTGGGAGGAGATCTGATGCTTGGCAGGTGCTTCCTTTCAAATGAAGGATTCCGCTAAGAAAACAGACAACTGACTTGTCCAGGTGGCACTCCCATCACCTGAGGAGATGATCCTCATTCATAAATCAGGATTAAGAAATGGAAAGAAGCCAGGTATAGTGGTGCATACCTTTAATCTAGCACTTTGGAAGGTAGAAATGATGGAGCTCTGTGAGCCTTGTTTACATAGTAAGTTCTAGATCATTTGGGGACTACAGAGAACCTCTCACAAAAAAACAAAAAACAAAACAAAACCAAAAAGAAAGAGAAAAGAATTTTAATTACAGTTTTTTCTGTTATTAATTTTCCCTTTATCTCTTCAAATCCATTCTCAATTTATTTATCAAAAACTCCCCCATTAATTTCTGATCCTGGAAAAGCTCCCAGATGCATTGTGGACAAAATTTTACTAATTAAATTCCACTGTCTCTTTTAATCTGCCTTTTCTCTTATTACTATGTATTTTTAGTTCATGTTAGTCTTCCAAAATTATTTGTCTACATAAAAGATTTTGAGTATCTTCACTATAAAGAAATGACAGGTATTTGCAAAGAAAGCATGATTAACCCAATTCAAGCATATATATGAGTCAAAATACCACATAGTAACATTCACATATATAATTTCTATGTATCATTTAGAAATGCTAAAGCAAGTAAATCAATACATCTCATTATTCTTGGAAAAGGAAGGCATTTTCCAGGCTCCCCCCTTTTTCACACACCCTTCCTTTTACCTCATCCTCCCTCGTCCCCAAATCTATCTGGGCTTCAACTTTTCATGTTTGGTTTTCCTCCAGGCTCCCTTGATCACTCTTTTTCTGTTTCTGTAGCCAACAACTCCCTTACAGTCTGTGCCACATGATGCATTATATACATTGTGTAAATTTTAGTCTTCCTCTGGGTAATTGGAGACGAAGCCTGTGGAAACAGGTTGTCTTTCTTTTCTTTCCTTTTTGTTCATTTGTTATAGTTGTTCACAAACTATTTGGGCTATGGAATATATTCAAAAGCATGTATCACTTATCTGAATTATTTTCCTATTTTCCAATTATTTTACTGGTATCCTATACTCACTCCCTTTGCTGAGATATCAGGTCACTTCCTGTTGCTCTCTTACAAACAGATATGTCTCTTCTAATTATAAAATTCTCATTTCTATTACTATTCTTAATATTTTAATATTTTTACTTATGTGTATGAGTGTATTGCCTGCATGTATGTAAATACACCCATGTCATGACATGCCCACAGAAGTCAGAAGAAGGCATGAGCTCTCCTGAAACTGGAGTTGTAGATATTTGTTAACTGCCATGTGGTTGCTGGGAACCAAACCCAAGTCCTCTGCAAGAGCAGTCAGTGCTCTTAACCACTGAGTGATCTCTTCAATCACTATATTAATACTTTAAACAATTTAAGTGGTGAGTCATTTCTTTATTATCTATCTTTTATAAATTTTGAATATCAAATCCATGTTTTTTCATGGAAAAGCTCCAAAAATATATTCAGAGAAAGATATGATGTTAAAATTTAAAAGGATTCAGTGAGGTGGGAAAGGGACACTTTGGGGAGAAAATAGACTCATCGTAAAACTATTGTTTTAACTTTAATTATTGTCCTTTGGAAGAAGATATTATAACCAAACACTGTGTTATAATTTATAACATGTTCTGTGAAATATAGCATGCAAGTTTTGCCAATTACTTCTTGTGAAATGGCCTAAATTTTTTGGAAACACAAAGATCATGTATCTCCCTAACTGGAATTTGATTACTTTGCAAATTTCATAGTAAAGTCTCATGAAAATACAGTAAATTTATTTTCTGTTTTTGTTTCTTAAAGTCAATTTACATACATTTTCCTCTCCGTAAACTTAAGATACGTACTTAATTATTTTTTCTCTTTCCTAAATATTTAAATTACTATTATATTCATAACTATGTGAGTATACTTCTCCAAGGCTTTAAGTTTTCTGTTAAAGTCATTATGGCTCACATTTTATAATTCTGTACTGTAATATGCTATGATGAATATTGCTGAGCACAGGTAAACAAATCATTCACTCATGAATTCACTCAGGCAAGTGAAGACTTGGGCTCAATGTTAGAATGAGCTCATTTCATCTTCCCACATTTTCCTAGTAAATTTTACCTGTAATAGATGTTTATTATATTAATACAAAAGTAAGAGGAAAACCCACTTTATATTACAGGAATAAACAAAATACAGCAAAGTTCATAGGAATGAAAATTAATCACATTTTCTCTAGGACCCGATAGTTGAAAATTTATCTCACTGTAAAGTCTGCTCTCTGAAATGGGGGTGTATGTTGTTATTATATTACATCTTGAATATATACCTTGGAATTTCTGATCTGATAAAGTGCTTTCTCCCCCTCATAATATTGATAAAAACCTTCTATCATATAGCTGTGAGAAGTGTGTCCAAAGATAAAATATAAGCAATTATTTGAGGTTTCTTCCTTTTGTATAAGTCAAAAGCACAAAGAAGGTAAGACCACATCCATGTGACAGAGATGTTAAATTTGCTTATCGTCACTATTTTTTACTCTTCTTTGTAATCACACATTTGTTAGGTGACTTTTTTTGTTTTCCCTTTTCTGAACGAACTTGGTGTTTTGACTCGATCTCGCCAAAGACATCAGACAGTAGTGACAGTACACAACTGTCAGCTAAGAGCTCAGGAAGGCCTAAGTGTTTCCGCTTTCTGTGCTTTTCTCTTTGAATTACAGCAGAAGACCAGGCGTGAAGAGTAAGCCTGGGTGCCCAGTTTTCCCAGAAGACATTACCTGGACCAGCCTCTCCTGTCACGTGTCAAAGGCCTTTCCATAGTCTTGAACAGTAGTTGCTTTCAATAAAGTTGTATGATTGAGTCTGCTTGCAATTCACATGCACAAGAACGAAGAATATTAGTTGCTAAAATAAGCAACCCAGACAACGAAGGACCAACGAATTCGTAAAAGACAATATAGCATGTAGAGACATAACAAGGCACCCTATAGAAATACTTTTCAAAATGAAAAATTGCCGATACATTTTTAGTGTTGAATATTTATGAATAAAACGAAATCGAAAGCTGCATCAAGGCTGAAGGTGGGTGTTCTCCACTTTCAGACACTAAACACACACACACACACACACACACACACACGCACACACACACGCACGCACACACACACACGCACACACACACACGCACGCACACGCACACACGCACACA
>NW_008345699.1:3402948-3403968 GCF_000622305.1 Nannospalax galili | reverse complement strand
CCGGGAACTCCAACGCCAGGGATTCCAAGCCGCGGGCGTCTGTAGACACCGGCACCCACACGCACACACACACGCACACACACACACACGCACACACACACACACATGCCCAACTTCCTACCCCAAAACTTAAAAACAGACAATTGTTTCAATTCCTGTCAGTGTAATTCAAAGCAAGGGTAACTTGCCTAGTTGTTAAAACTGCCAGCTCTAGGCTACTTTAACTGAGTCGGAATCTTGGCTTTTCCATTAAGCTTCTGTGTGATTTGGCGGCAATTTTCTTAATTTCTGTGTATCTTAGACTCACTGTCTATAAAATGGAATTTATATCTCACAGAGTTTTTGTTGGTTGATGTAAAACACAAAAACTAATGACTAATGTTACTAAACCCCATTACAAATGTTACTTTTCTTTATTTGATGACTCTTTCCTGAAGTCATTGCCATGCTTTGGTTAATAAAATAAGACAGATCACCTGTCTCTTCTGTATTTATTGAATATGACCTAATTAGGAACTTAAACTCACGTGCTTTAATAGATTAATTAATAATTACAGGACTAATTAATAATGTTAATAGACCTAATTAATAAACTCACATGCTTTAATAGAGCAAAAATACACAAGGAAAATGGAGAAAATACTGTTGCAATATTTACACATATCTTAGAAAACCTACTAAGTTCCTTTAGAATCATCTCAAAAGTTTTAAATCAGTTGGAAAAAGTTATCTTTTTATGTTTTTCCCACAAAGGTTGGAGTTATAATCTTTACATATATTAAGATAGTATTTATAGAAAACAGTTAAGGGAAATAAAACAAGTTAACTCTCTAGACTTCTAAAAGATTTGTTATCTTTACATCACCAACAAAAATATGCACTGTCGTGAAGTGAACATGAAATTTGCGGAAATTATTTTAAGCATTCCTTAGAAAGAATTTCACCTTGAAACGAACAAACAAAAATCAATAGAAAATATTGGTTTACAGGAAATTTAAATATTTTCTTAATCACTGTGAA
>NW_008345699.1:3376132-3402753 GCF_000622305.1 Nannospalax galili | reverse complement strand
TATATATTTAGAAAACCTGATCAAATTTATAAGGTTCTATTTGATATGAGCATATTCTGATGATTTTAAAAAAACAACAATATTTCAAGAGTAGTTGCTGTCACTTATATGATCGAACTATACTTAACTTCGTCTCATATAAGCTACAAAATAAAGACAAGTCTGTAAGAATTGTAATTAAGAACACTTCACTTTTCCTATAGCCCTTCATAGATTTGTAACTATGTTATGTAAAAGTTAATACTCATCCTAAATAGCTTTGGTTTTTGCATTATTATTGGCAGTGTGTTTTGATGCTGCTCTGAGGATATATATATATATATGTGTATGTGTTATACAAGATATGTTAAAGTGTTGCCAAACACATACATATATCCATTTAACAACACTTTAACATATCTTGGTGAACACTGACAAAAGGCACAGTAAATCTTCATTAATGTGATTGAAGATATACTTGTTTCTCTAAAATTTATTGATCAAAGATGCAAGTATCTTTTCCTATACCCTTTCATCAACTACTTATTATATGCCTACTATGTGTCCTATCTGGTTAGGCCCTATGAAGCCCCTGTTTTTATGACATTGATGGTGTAGGGATGGTAAGAATAAACAATATCACCAAAATATAGGAAATTCCTGCCATTATTTGTAAGTGTCCCTTTATTTTAAAAAGCTCCGGGTTTTGTCTTTAAGAATTATTATATTGCCTTTCTAGTTATTAAGACTTTGACATGCATATTCCTGATGCTGTAACTTCCTAATCAACTATATAGTACTAGAGAAATCAGAGCCCAAGCAAACATCGAACTCTAGACAATTTGGTGATTTTCTTCAAATCAGTCACCCTTACATCAAACACTGAAATGTAAATCAACTACATATTCATTCTTTTTTACAAAAGCATTTTCCCCAAGAATATCAAATCTCCATTTGAACATTTTACAAGCAGCTGAAATCATGTAGCATCTCTAATTAACTTCTAAAATTCCATAGCATGGAGAGAGTAACTTGCCCATGGTGATAGTAAAAAATGGTGTGAACATTATGAGATTTAGCATAAAAATGTAACTTTCAAGTTAAATTTCACATTGGGAAATATTTTGGATTCATAGTGCTGTGAAAAAAATCAAATTAAACACATAGCTCACTCTTTTCTGTTGCAGGGAGGAAATGTTTTTCCATTTTAGCCATAAATCAAATTCCACAATTCCTTTGTAGCATGTGAAGATAATACAGATTCTTGTCCTAGTTAGTATAATCAACGTAGTCATTGAACACTCATCCATATTCTGTAATACTGGGTTGCATTTAGCTTCTTGAATCTTGATATTTTTCTAAACCTCTGCTGAATTTGACAAAAACATCTGAAATATTTTCACTTTAAACAATAGCAAAATCATATTTACTACATGACACTGTTCATTACATGAGACTGTACAAAAAGGAGATGATAGGTACAAAATAGATGCTATTTCAAGTAAATATTTCCCATATATTTGTTAAGTGTTGCAAATATCCTTGGGGGCTGGAGAGATGGCTCAGTGGTTAAGAACACTGACTGTTCTTGCAGAAGACCCCGGTTCGAATCCCAGCACCCACATGGCAGCTGACAACTGTCCGTAACTCCAGTTCCAGGGGATCCTACAGCCTCTTCTGTCCTTCGTGGACATTGCACGACAACGGTGCACTTACCTACATGCAGGCATAACACTCATACACATAAAATAAAAATAACTAATAAAATATTTTAAAATGTTGCAAACATCCTTTCCTGTCAGTGTCTTCCATCTGCATTTTATGCACATCAGTATTTAATTGCAATGGGTTATTAATTTTAATTTTGAATATTATCAAGTGTTCAGGTTTGTGTAACAGGTCACATCTCCTGTCTTGTATAGTATTCTTCATGTTTCTGAAATATGAAGAGACATGAACTATGTCAAGGGACAAAAGTATGTTTGCTCTTAAATTTTCCTTAATTTGCATCTTGAAATTGAATTTTTTCAAAAGAGTTATTAATAGCAATTCTACAGAAATGAGTCAGCATCTAACTGCAGGGTTGATTTGGAGAGCCACCAATAATAATGAAACGGAACATTACTTCATAAATTTCTTAGCCATTAAATTCTCATTGATAGAAGTGTTTATTCATCCCTTTGCTCATTTTAACTAGATTTCTTGATTTTTTTTAACAATTTTAATTTTCTTATATAGTCTTGAGTCTAATCTTTATCAGATGAATGGTTTTCAAAAGTATTTGCCCACTCAGTACATTATGTCTCCTCCTTTGCAATGGTTGCTTGATTGTGTAGTGGGCTTTTTGTATTGTTTGTTTGGATTTCTGTTTTAGGACAGGGTCTTCCTGTAGCCCTAGCTGGCCTGGAACTCACTATATGGACCAAGTTGACCTCAGTCCCACAGAGATTCACTTGCCTCTGCCTCCCCAAGTGCTTGTACTTAGGGTATGTGCCACCACACCCAGCTGGTCTTTTGTTTGATATAAGGGCACAATGTTGGCTCTTGCTTTTTAAATTCATTCAGTTATTTCATTTTAATGGAAGAAAGTTTTTCACGTACACTTCTGGAATCATCCATAGGACTGGACTATCTTGCCGAAGCTTTTTCTAGTTTCGTTGTAGTGCCGTCCTTTCTTCCTCCTGGTATGGTCTTCCTTTGTGGTCAAGCAACTTACTCCAGGAGTGTGTTTTGAATAAAGGAATTTTATTTTTGCTTTTGCTATCATAGATTTTCACTTTGTGGTTTCCATGAAACTTACAAACATATCCTTTGATTGTAGAAAGCTGTATTGAAATGACAGCAGCGTAACCTACGGAGAGAACAAATCCTTAAAGAAAAGAGAAAACATCGCAACAAGCAAACTATCCACGAACCCCATTCTCATTACATTTTGATTGATTTCTGCTTTACGTTCATGAAATACTAATTCAGTTACTTTTGTTTTTCATTAATCTATGTAAATAGTTACGCTATAATATAATTGATCGAAGGACCATAATTAGTACGCTACACCGTTCTGATAGGCTCCTAGGATGGAAATAGAACGCACACATTAAAGCCCTCCAACTGCCTTACCATTCTCTGACTTAATTCCTTCTAAACAACTTTTTATATTTGTATTCCTTTGAGAATTCCCCGGCTATTTAAATGTAGCAATGAGTAGGGGGGTCAGGGCTTTATCAGCCAAACCTGAAGTTAAGATGGGTTTACCTGTTTTATAACTGCAGAGAAGCTGGCAATGTGACGGTAGGGACTCTGAGTCTGTCATACCATAGTGCAGGTCTCCACCTTGTGCCAAGGATAGTCAAAATTTTTCTATACAAGCTTTGATTGGGGTATAGGGGCCTTTGTATTATCAACACAGAAGACCTCATATTGAATACCAAGGAAAAGTTTTCCACTAACATTCATGTCCTGCTCTTTAGAGGTAGAATCATGCCAGCTTTTCATTTTCTTGTGGGAGGAATAGTATAGTCAGCCTCATAGCTGACTGGGTAATATGGTTCCTGTGCCTTACTCTGCAACACTTAAGCCTGGTAGCAAGGGTTATGGGGATCTCTCTAGCAGAGGGTTTCACCATGATACATATCTGGTGTTTGATTAAAATCTCAGGTCTAGATTTCATTATTTTCCCTCATAAAAGCAGGAGGCACCCCTTCCACATTGCTTGGATGTGGGGGAGGAGCAATTCTTCCCTTCTGTCTTCTTCAAGGTATCTTTTCTCATTACATTGGGGCCCAATACTGTGTTCTCTCATCTGATCATCTGATTCCCTAACCCTCATAAATATAGTTTGCTGCATTAGTATCTGTTCAAGTTGACTCAGGCATTATCTTATGGTACCTCACGGGAAAAAAAAAGTACTTAAACATTAAAAAAAAAAAAAAGGTCAGACTATTGTCAAGGAGAATTTATTTTTTCTGGATCAAAAAAACAGAAAAACAAAACAAAACAAAACAAAAACAAACAAACAAACAAACACACACACAAAAAAAAACCCCACAATTTTAAAAGAAGCCAAGCAGGTGATTTGATTTTAATATTTTTTTGTGAGTCTTGTAAACAATTGCAATTTAAAGCCATTCACATTATGAATCTTTGGTGAACTTCACTGTGGTTTCCATTGATCTTTAGACAACTAAAAAAATTCTCTCTCTATCTTTCTCTCCCTCCCTCCTTCCTTTTACACACACACACACACACACACACACACACACACAATTGAAAAGTTCAATTATAAGCTAAATAAAAATAATTCTTAGAACCAAAGAGATCCCCCATGACTTTCTTACTTTATGCACTGTATTTCATAATATTTTCTATTTTATATGCATGCAATACAGTTTCCTCATAGATAGGTTTTAGGTGGAATTTTTTTCCCCACATAATTGGGCAACTTCTTCAGATCTAGAGTCAAATGAACATTGCTCTTAGAACATCTGGTTGGATGGAATTTTTAGTGTACATGGAAAATATGTAATCAATCCCAGCTGCAATCTCCATTACAGTCCATCTCACATCCCCAGGTCTCTATATGGGGTCCTAGCTCCATAGGAAAGTAGACTAGAGAAACAAAAAAGTTAAGAAAAGTAAGGCAAATTCCTTAGTTTTGAACCACCTTAATTTGAACCACAAAGAAATTTTTCATTTCATTAGGAAAAGTAGTTCATAGCCTATATTAAGATAGGTTAAGATAAAAAAAATCTTACTGGAATGTATTGATTTGCCAATACATGTTTAATAGGTTGATTAACAACAATAATCAGTGTTATATTATTATTCAATATGATTCAAATATAGAAAAGCTTACAAATCCTTTCTCAATTCTGCTATTTTAAACCTTTTACTAAAACCTTTCTCAGTTATTCATTTTCCTTATAGTTCACATTAAAAACATGGCAAATAAATTCTCAGAAAATACAGAAATGTTAGAAATGCTACATCTTTAAGAAAAGGTAACATAAACACTGATTACTTTATGCTACAACCTTTCCTTTGCCCTGTGAGGTGTATCACATTATTTAGAGTGTTCCTTTAAAGGCTGTCTTCCCTCCATATTTCAGACTCAAGTCCCGAGTCACACTGTAATTAAGGCTGTGAATGTGCCATTAAAGAATGCATCTTCATCTGAAATCACAGGTCGGTCTCTGAGCCTTGTTAGAAGATTCAACACATCCAATAAAACACAGATGGTGGATGGTTCCTGAAAATCACAGCAATGACAGGAGCAGTGAGAAAAGCCTGGACTCGAGACAAAAGGCAATATTGTCGGCCTTGAAAAATCTGGCTGTGCTAAACTTTAGGACTTCAAATTTGTCCCATATGCAAAATTAAAGAAAGTAGTAGTGGAAACTGTATAAAGAAAAAGGGAATTGATTGACCAAAGGTGACTCAGGCTTAGGAGGATAAATGAAATATCCAAACCACCAATGACACACTCCACTCAGGCCATCGTACTGGAACAGGTGAGCCACGAATACCGGAAGAGGTGAGCCGCGATGCAGCCCTCCATCTTTCAGATATTCAGGGCTCATGCTTTATGAAACAATTTTCATGGAATGAGCTTTTCCAGCAAATTCACCAATGCGTAATAGCCTTTTCTTTTGATCTTCAATTCATTTATTTCACTTTCTCCTGAATTGATTTAAAGTAGAACTTTAATAGTTAGTTGTAAGTGCTTTGAATTGACTGCTCATTACCTAATTTTACGTTCTCTAGAGCATCTGTCCTCACCTAAGGAGGAGCATAACTAGGTAAGAATGTAGACAAAATTTGATCAGTAGTGACGTTAAAACTACAGAATTGATTGTTCCTATAAATGCTTATGATTCATTTTTAATAGTACTGAATGAAAATTCTAAAAATAAGCATACTTATCAAATTCAAGTTAAGTCCCAAATGGGCATAGACAAATATTTCATATTTAAAAAGAGAAATCTGTCTGCAATCTGATTATAGATTTATGCTGTCATTGAGATTTGCCATATTCCAGAGCTGGTCATAGTGGTAAACACTTGTAACCCTAACATTTAAAGGAAAGAGGCAGAAGGATCATCAGGAGTTAAAGGTCTTGGCTATGTCGTGAGTTCTTGCCTCAGAAGAAACAAAATGATTAACCAAATCCCCTTCACTGTATTTTTTTCTAAGAATTTGTTATAGAAGAGTTATGACAAATATAATATTAAAATGTATTATGTCAACTAATTACACACTTTATAACATTTATGTGTAGTTTAAATTAGAATGTCCCCCATAGGCTCCAAATATTTGGACATTTTGTCCCCAGTTAGTGGAGACAATCACAGTTAGGAGATTTTAGGAGGTGTGCCCTTGCTGAAGGAAACACGTCACTGGGACTGTGTTTTGAGAGTACTTCAGCATTGCTAGATTTTCTCTACCTCCTGTGTCTGCTTGAAGAAGTAATTGCTTGACATTCTGCTCTGACCACCTTTGCCACTATGCTTCCCCCACAATTATGGACTCTTACCTTTGGAATAATTAGCTCAAATAAACTCTTCTTTCTATAAGGGTTTTTTTTTTTTTTTTGGTCCTGGTATCTTATCACAACACCAAAAAAGTAGCTGATACTTCATATAAATAGGTATTTTTAGCAAAATGATTTTGAAAAATTATTGTAAATTAAGAATTTGTTGAGTCTATTGTAAATTAAGGTTTTTGCTGAGTCTCATCTTTGACATAATTAGCTTATTACATTTGCATAAATTAATAACTATTGCTCATTTCAATATTTTTATTTTTATTTTTATTTTAGACAGTCATTTTCCATAGACCCAGATGGCCTGGGACTTACTATGGAGACCAGGCTGGCCTCGATCTCACAGAGATTTGCCTGCCTCTGCCTCCAAATGCTGAGATTAAACGGATTCACCACCATGCCTCCTGTGGATTTGTTTTATTTTTAGTTAATGAGTGTAAGTGTTTTGCCTGCATGTCAGGGCACTTATATCATTCAATGCCGACGACCTAAGCCAGAAGAGGGAGCCAGATCCCCTGGAAATGAAGAGCTCAGAGGTCGCTGTTAGACACCATGCTGACGCTGGGAATTGAACTGTGTTCTCTGCAAGAGCAGTCACTGCTCCTAATCCCTGAGGCTCTCTCTTGCCCCTCAATGTCATTTTTGAATAGAATATACTTTTAAAGTTTATCTATAACTTTTGTTTTATCATGAATTGCATGTAGATTAACTTTAGTAAAAAATAATTATAGTTCAGTTACTAATGAACAACTGAGAAACAGTTTATAAACAACGTGATTCAACTTCTCTTTGGCAAAATGGTATACTCTATTAACATATGCATAATTTTTAAATTAAAAATACTGTATGTTTCACTATGAACCATAAAACTTATCAAATCATACCAGGTCTTTTTATCACACTGAATCAATCTTTTTCCTAGATATCTCCTTTTCCTGATCATAACTGTGGAACAGAAACCTTAATAGTGCATATCAATTTTGTCAATATGGTCAACATATTCTTACCCTTCCTTGCTTTCTGCCATACTACTGTCCTATACAGTATTTTCAAAGCCAGTGTATGACCACATGATAATTAATTTGCTGTTTCTACCTTCACGACCCATAAAGTGGCTAAGAGTTTCTTTCAATGATGTTCTTAGAGTCAAACTTACAAAGATTTCAGAAGTGTTCAAATGTCCATGTGTGTGCACTTTGGGCTGTTCATCAATATTGCATCCACTTTTGTTTCTTAAGCTGCCAGTTTTTGGCTTGATGTCCTCTCTAGTCCTTCCTGGAGTCACAACTACATCCAAGTCTCTGACTATGAATGTTAATCATTTGTAATTAATTTTTCAGATTGCATTTTTAGTTAATGACACATCTGCCCTCCCTGTTTTCTATCATGTCATTTTCATTTAGACTATCCAGTCACTCTGACACATTTTCAACGAAGGAAGAATTTTGTCTGCCTATGAATGAAGAGACGACATACATTCTAATTGTCTTATTCTTTAGATCAACCTTGAACCATATGACAGTCCAAGGTTTAATATACATGTGAGTATTGAGAGTAAACTATAATTGTAATATAAATTTCAGTTGACAATTGGAAGGATAACAGGATTTCCTAGTTTTACTGTTGGTTTAATTATAACTTTCCACCTCTTTTAAGCTCTTTAATAAAACATGCCTAATAATTAAACTGTATTTCTGTATAATGCTGTGCTAATTTTAGGTTATTTCCACCTGAAATTACCTAAATAAGTATATATCTTTCTATACGAATGTTAGACACTATCTGTATTAGTGAGTTTCTTCAAAATAAGAATAATTTAGATTAGGTAGATACATTTATATTTCTCTCTGTGTAAGCATATATATATTATGTATATATATGCACACATATGCTTAGCTATGTACATATAAGACAGATGACAGATAGATGATAGGAAGAGTAAAGTGTTGGCTGAAGACCACACACATTATAGGCAAAATTTATTTCAGGTCAGATAATCATGAAAGTTAAGCTTAACCAGAAATATACTAACTGAAGCATCCAAACCAAATTCTAGCCCTGTTTCCTGAATAACTGGGTACCATACTTTAGTTGAACTGCCACAGGACTGGCCATTATATCCTGTATATTATTTGCATACATTTAATTAAAATCCTCATTTAAGAAAACTGGACAGACTTTATGTGTGGCCAAGATTCACTGAAACAATAAAGTCATGTGGACATTCAAAAGTCACCTCATATTTTGAAGTGAACTGTCAAAACTAAACATTCATGAACAAACAGATAAAGATTGATTAGAACATAAAACATTCAAAATTAGCTCCAGGACTTTTAAAAATTATTTGATTTAATACTTTGAAGATGAAATTTTTATAGATAAAATTTGTTATCTTATGAGTTTCTTGTAATAGAAATACTACAAATGTAAATACCGGAAATTACCCTTGGGTTTCCAGTTGAGACAATTTTACTAGCAAGGTTTATATTGCAATTTTTCGACTTTTCATATTACGTTAATTATTTTATATCTAGTGTAATTTGTACTAGATTTCCTATAAATTTTGTTTTTATAGCTTTCTTGTTGATTGCTAAAATGCTGTATGACACAGTCTTGATTTATTAAATAATTTAAAGAAAGCCACACAGTTTTGCTTTAAGGTACTAAAGAACTGAAAACTAGCTAGCAGTATTATGACGTACTCCCCTGAAATGTGTTTTACTTTAAGGTACTAAAGAACTGAAAACTAGCTAGCAGTATTATGACGTACTCCCCTGAAATGTGTTTTACTGAGGCAATAGCTGGAAGAGTTTATAATTTGATATTAGTTTTCTTTTTGGAATGCGTAGTATCATTTAATGTGTTTTCCACGGACGTAACATGAAGATCATCACTGTCCTTATGCGGCATTTCAAAAGAGTGAAAGAAATGAAGACAGAATTAAAGTCACCTTGAAAGCCTCGCAGCAATATTGTACAACTTTAATCTTATAAGATATGAATACATTCATATCAATTGAGGGAGTGAATGTTGTTGGCAGCAATGTGTCACACTGGGTTCACTTTTCCCTCACTTGTGCAATGAAATGACTGAAACTTCTATTAACTTTTACATTTTTGAAAGTTTATTTAATTTCACATACTTGTGAATCACTCATTTTTGCTTGGTAGAAGTTTACCTAAATAAACTTTCCAGTTGATTATTTACATAAATCTAAAGATTGCATCAAATTTCAAGTGCTAAGGATTTTTTAAATGACGCTTATTTTTTTATGCGAGAATAAACAATTGTTACTGCGTATTTAGTTGCATGCCATCCAAGAGTAGCAGAAAATTCTAGCAGCTTTAACTAAGGAATCCCAGGATTTCAACGTTCAATGCAATGGAAGCTGATTTGTTACACAACATTGGAAGTGATCATTCCAGCCCATAGGCAGCTTGTCTCCATATCAGGGACATTTGGATTCAGCTTTAAGTACTACAAGGCTTTGTTAGCATGAGTGCTGAGTCAGTCAAGGAAAAGGGGTAAAAGAAGAAATATCTGCTTCTACAACCAGGTAGTAAGACATCATTTTCACATATAATCCATGGATAATAATCAGTCATTAAATCAAATAGAGTTGTCTATGAAGCTATAATTCCACCTCTTAGTATGAACTGCAGTGCCATATTAGATATAAAAACATTATATTTTTCTCATCAGGTTTCAATTATAATACATTGTACTCGGCAGGTCCCCATGATTTTGTTTTCTAATGTGGTATGGAATAAGAGACTATAAATTAAACTCTCCTGAAACATCTGACACTGTGCATTTCTATATATACAATGTAAATGCAATAAATATTTCTTAAGCACGTTTCTTCAACATATTCATTATATTCAGCATTAAGAACTGCATAAATGATTTAGAAACAGGACTTGTAGCAATGGAGCTGGAACTGATCTGGAAGCTTCCTCCCTGAAGACTAGCTTTCAGGCTATCAGAGGATACTATGCAAGCTACCAAAGGATAAAATCAATCAGTGGTCCTACCCATCTATAAAGCCTAATATACAACAATGAATGACCCAGCAAACTACTGCTATTGTTGATGTAGTGGCACTTTTATCTTGGAGGCAATCAAAAGCTGTCTAATTGGAATCAAGGCCCATTCAAAGGGAGGGAATTTATGAGTTTTACTGTAAACATAGCCAAATACACTTGGCAGGGGAGGTCATAGTTCCTAAACAACAAAAACAAACAAAGAAACAAACACCTGTTTTGCCACATCCCTAGACCAAACTAATTTCTTACTGTGTTCTAAATATGCATTCTTATACGTACAGACGAGCGTACCTCCCACCACTCAAAAAAAGTTTGTTTCTGAACAGATGGGAACCAACACAAAGTTCTACAAGTGGTCAAATGCAGAAAATAATTGTCTGTAATACTAAGTGAGACACTTTCAACGCAACCTCTACAGATAAAATGAGTGCATCTTTCAACTCTCGCCAGAGAAATTTCTTTAGGCAGCAGATGGTAATTAAAACAGTAACCCACAAGCGGCCAATGTGCGGAGAACAAGACACTGCAGAATACTCATCCTTGAATAGGACGCCTATTTCAAACCAAAGGCTTTTTGAAAATGTCATCTGGAAGCTTACTACTGTAGAAGCTTCTTAAACTGTATGCATACACGTATGTAAAATGTATTTACATGCAGCTACATTATAATGAGGGACAATGCCTCTACAAGATACCAAATGATAGCAAATAAAAAGGATAGTGCCAAGAATGTGGTCCCTCTTTTGGAACTGTTTTACGAGAGAGTTCCAACAGATCCTTAAACAATGCTGGTGATTGTTTTGCTCTTGGTTACCCAATAGAACTTGATCATAAGACTTTATTGCCAAAGTCACTATATGTGTGAATTATAGAATAAACATGGAGAAATCAAGCTGTATTGGTCTCGAAATTTCTTCCATACTGACTAGCTTTCATAGTGCTCCATGGTGCTATGCATGCTACCAGAAAAGTTATCACCAATCCTATCTATCTGTGACCACTGCAAGGTACAATAATGACTATTCTGACAGTACGTGCCCACTAGTGTAATAGAGGCCCAAAAGTTACAGAAGTAAACAACCATCTTCTCCTTGGAATAAGAACTGCTGCACAGGATGGAGCACATACAACATGCAAGAGAGGGTGATGAACACAAAAGGATACAATGGGCCAAAGTGTAGAGAATAAGTCTTCAGCATGTGGGTTTCTGGGCTCCCATCAGGGCTCAGGGAGCATTGCAGAAGAGGGGGTGAAAAGACTGTGAAATCGAAAGGAGGAGGTATATGACCACAAGAAAACAGAGTTTGACAGGTTCCTGGGACCTTATTCATGTGCACTTAGAGGTGTTACACAAAATATATGCATTTTGTATTAATAAGCATAATAAAAATACATAAATTTATATATAAATAAATATATATATACATTCCATGGGAATGACAATAACTGCAAAGCTGTAAAATTAGACAAAGGAAGGTTTTATGATATAGGTGCAATTGCAATGCAATCTTTACAGAAAATAGAATTTAAAGATTGAAAATTTTAAGAAAATATTTTATGAAAATAATTTATTATTCATGGGTATGCTTTAAGAAAGCTGTGAGTTGGGGATGGAGAGATAGCTCAGCAATTAAGAGCATTGGTTGCTCTTGCAGAGGACCCAGGTATAGTTCCCAGCACCCACAGGGTGGCTAACAACTGTCCATAACTCCAGTTCCAGAGGAATTAAACTCCCTCTTCTGACTTCCACAGCATTGCAAGGCATGGGTGCTTTTACACACATGCAGGAAATACACTCATACACATAAAATAAAACTAATAAAATGTTTTAAAAAGAAAGCTGAGAGTAAATCTTTAGTGTTCTATAATGCATATGGATGGGGGTAGAGGTAAAGAAGATTTAAGATTTAAAAGAATTCACATGCAATGGGGAGTAGTTTGAAAGTACTCTTTAAGGGCATTAAGCAAAAGCTCTTAGTAGCAGTAGTATATTGTAACTGTAACCATAATAAAAATTAAATTGAAAATGTGACTATTCACTGCATTAGCTAGTGATTTGTAAAGTTGGATTTTGAAACTTATTATGATCTGATAAGTTGAACTAAAATTTATCAAACTGATACTTGAAGTTTTTCTTCTTTTCTCACCTTTTTACCTTATAAAAGCCTTTCCCGATCTGTTTCTACAACTCTCCCTGGATTTGGGGTTTTCTCTCTGAAGCTCTCACTGGTCACTGCCTTTCATGCTTATTCACATGCAGCCTCTTCTCTCTCAACAACACGGGTTATTTTCTGCTTTTCTTTTACAGTTGCTACAACAGGTAAGGCAGTTAAATGCAAAGTGAAAGGTACAAGTATTTGGTTAATCACTTGACCAAATCCTTTGCACTTCACAAATGAAGTGGAGTTTCTTGTAATGGGAGCCCCTGTCCACTGACAATTAGAGACAAAAAGTGAGGCAATGTCTGCAGATCGTTACGCTTCTGCTATGCCACTAAAGGATCAAGGTGGAAATGTAGCTTCAAAAGTCCGTCTGAGGATTTTTCTAAGCACTTCAGAAGTCCTTTTTTTCATTAAATAAGGAACATCTTGACTGGATATTAGTGGCTAGATTCTCCCACTGTTATTCTTCCAAAGACTCGGATCCAGTTTCTGCTGTTAGACGTATTGTAATTCATCTTTACAGGTAGAAAAAGACACATTTCTGGAAGAGCAAATTGTGGGGGAAAACCCATGTTATGTTATTTCTATGCCAAAGACAATTGTTTTTTTTTTTTTTTTCATGCCCAACTTCTAAAATAAAGAGAACAGAAATAAAGATTTTGCACAATTTCCACAGATTTTCAGTGAATTTCTACCTTAAAAACTGAGCTCTGAAGCTATTTGACCTAAATCTCGTAGTGATTTGCTGCCAATTTCTTCCATGCTAACCTAGGGTAAGCCTGAATGTGACCAGAACAAATTACCTGTCTAGTCACAGTCTTTCTGTCTAGGATTGAGACACAATTTTCACTTTGTTTATGTTACAGTGGCATCATCTCCATTAAAGGTCTAAAGAATTCGTCTCCTCTCCTTTCCCAGCCCTACTTGACAAGTTGTCCCTTCATCACGCTATCAGCATCGCTTTGGTATAACAGTTTACATTTTTAGAGGCCTTTCATTATTCTTTTTTGTTCTCTACCTTGCCTGTTTCATAGTCTTAAACACAAACTTTAAGAAGTTACTTGTATCCATTCTCTGACTCCAAGACACAAAGCTCATGTATTCAGATCTCTAATAAAAGACACAAAGACCAGCAAACTCATATGCTAGAATCATCATTCTTTTCCCTTCTATCAAAACAATTATTTGACCTTTGTTGAGGATTTGGTCAATTTTCACTACTATCTAATACTTAGCCAGGAATTTTATTTCATGTTTAATCAATCACTTAAACCAGACCTTCTTAAATCTCAACTTCCACCCTCTTCATTATTTGGCACCTATTTAGGATGACTCTCAACATCCCTCATACAGGCTTTAGTGATTAAGTTCCCCAGCACTTCTTAAGTGTCAACCCATCCCACTGTTCATACCTCTATATCAGGTTCTTCTGTACCCTGAGAGAGATCCACATATCAGTTCCTGCTTGCACTGACTATCAAACATTTCAAATATGCCCTAGCATTCTGCCCAGGCTCTTCAGATCCCCACTGACATCTGCCACAGACCGCCACTCTCACCCCTAGTCATGACTCTAAAATTGAACTGTGTCAAGTTCCCATCCCTCAATTAACTGTTTCATCCTTCTGTGTTCTGGGCCCACATTTCCTTCTTCCTGTTGTCCATGAACTCCTTGTTGGTCTCTGAACCCCTAGCCATTTCTAAATCATATGGAATTTGCATAGTGATGGAATTTCTCCTGGCTATTTTCAAGGTGCACTGGCTGGCCCTCTTGCCCCACGTTCAATCTCTGGGCTTCATATATTTATCACATGTATAACATTGATTTACAATATCTTCACAATGGGTATGATCCTTTTGCATAAAGTTTTTATATTCTTTGAGTTGAATTTTCTTTATTTAAATTTATCTAATCTTTTAAAAATTTCATATGATGAACTTTTTGTATGCATGAATAGAAGTGGAGTAAATGCATGCAAATGCCAGAAGCCAGCAGAAGGCTTTGGGTCTCTTGGAATTGGATTTAGGGTGGGTTGTTAGCTGTCGTGTGGGTGCTGGAAAACTAAACCTGTCCTGTGGAGAAGTAGTCAGTGCTCTTAACTGCTACGCCATCTCTCTAGTCAAGAACTGAAATTTCCTTAACATACATTGTGATACATAAAAATGCCAAAATGCTTGTGGATTCTTCCATTTCACTATTGTAACCTATTTTAGTAGAAATATACGGCTTTTACAGAAGAAACACAGTCTTTGTTTCATATCACATGAAAAGGTGAGCCAACACATTAGGAATACGTTTAGACATATGTATATGACAGAAATTATTATATATTATATATATATATCCTTTCACATCTGTCAAAATGAAAGTTAATGTTCAAAAATTGACATTTATAAGTATTTGCTATTTTGATTATTGCTGCAGAAATTTTTGAGAGGCAGTCTTTGTAGGTTAAGAACATAAACCCATCAGAATCACTTCTTTATCTCAGTTCAATTCAGGTGCTTGCAATTCATATGTCCTTCTAAATAATTCACTGCCTCTCTACCACCTTCTTTAATTGCTCTGTAAAACATTCCATATGGAATTTCACTCAGAGAAATGAAGCACTGTCATGTTCTTTACTTGTGAGCATCTCACCATGTAGTTCAAGCTGGTTGCAATCTCCCAAACATCCTTCTTCAGGGCTCCTACATTTTGGGATTACAGATGTAGATCACCATTTCCAGGTTCATTGTGATCATTAAGATCTAAAATTGGGAATCCAGGAAGAATCAAATGATCCATATCCTCAATTAGCTGCGTTGTAAATTTTTTTTGTTTTTTTTTTGGCATAATGATTACAGATTTGATAAATACATTTTATATCTCATAATAGCGATGAAGATTATACAAAAGCTATTAAAACAATTATAAGAATAAATTCAATTGTCACTTAAGTATCTAAAGCTATTTTCCTTTGCGTTCTTCCAGAATGATTTGTTCTTATTCTTTACCTTAATTTGAGGGACTTAAAGAAGATACTTGTTTTTTTTGTTTGTTTGTTTGTTTTTTTCATACAGAAGAATTCATTCCAAGGCAATTGACATTGAGACGTTTTACTGAAGCTACAGAGCAGCTCTGGTTGAAATTGAGATATCCGAGGCTTAATTCATGAATGTTGCATCTCCGTTTTCAGTTTACCATGAATTCCTGCACAGAGATTTACTTTGGAGATGGCCTTCGATTGAGTGGGGAGCTATATACTTAACTATGGCAGATTTGAATCCCCAGAGACCCATGACTTCATAGAGGTTCTTTGAGCACACATTTATTAAAGGAATCATTGAATTTATAAAGATGACAAATTAGCAGAAAAACATTTTTAGTAGAATTCATTAAGTGGCCAGTTTTCCCCTCATGACTCGAACATACCCAGAGTTTTTAAACACGCTGCCTTTTGAGCTGACTCATTTCACCTGTGTGCCCATCTGGGAGAAAACAGTCTAAAATAAAGGGGGAAAAAAGGTGAATTAAAATTACCCAAAACTTTACATATGGTCAAGTCTAGATTGCGAAGCTAAATCAAATACTCCTTAGGTCATGTGCTCAAAACAATGTAACTATCTGGAGATGCAATTATATAGTCTCAGGCAAATTGGAGAGATTATGTGAATCTTTATTCATCACCTTCTAAATCTTCATAAAAATAATTTCCTTGTAAATTTCACTTAATATTTCCTTTAAAGATTACTTAATATTAGAGTATTTCCTCATCAACATTCACATTTAATGTAAAAAAAGCTATTTCTTAACTACTGATGTGAAAATTTTAAGTCATAAGTCTTATCACACCTGTCTGGATTTATGAGTTTCCTCTTGTCTAAACAATTTTTTAAAATAGAAGCTTCTATAAATGAAGACAATTATTTTGGTATGGTTGGTACAAAACAAAAAATAAAAGAAAGATCAAAAGATGGGCGTGATGGGAGGTAGAAATGAGTATCAGGAGTTCATGGTCAATCTGGATTATATAGTGAACCCTGTCTGAAGGGCCTGAGAGTAAAGGAGATGGAATGAGAGAGACAGAGAGAGAGAGACACCTGGTTACTTTTAACTATCAACTTGACATCATCAAGAACTGTCTGTGAACCTAGTACTAATGAGGAATAGTTTCCATCACTGCATCATGTTGCCCTGTGGACATATCTGTGCAGGATTGTCTTCATTATTAATTAAGGTGATGAAACTCATCCTGAATGTGGGCAACGCCATTTCATGGGCTTGGCCTTAAACTGTATGAGTGACGAAAGCTAGCAGAGTATAAGCACAGCAAGGAAGCCAGAATCCATGCATTCGTTCCTCTCTTGACTGTGGATGTGATGCCGTAAGGTCCTGCCTACACTTACCGACCCATGGTAATAAGCCCATAACTTGGAATTGTGGGCTCAATAAACCCGATCTCCTCTAGTTTGCTTTTGGTCAGAATATTTTAGCACATCAACAGAAATAAAACCAAAACAGAGAGAGAGAATCATCGGGTTATAGATGTTTATTTTCAATCAGTGAAAAAAAAAGAGGAATTAAAAATCTATTTTTATGTCTGCTTCAGAAGATTGAAAGTAAAATTTTGTGAATATTAATTGAAATTCTTAAGCTAATTTATAATTTCCTACCTTAGTTTTTGCTGCAAAGCTATTTTCTTTTTAATTACTTTTGTGCAATTAGATTTTTTGGATAGACGATATCCCTTGAGTAACCTTATAATTATTTTGATTAAATCTGTCTGGTTAACTTTGGCCCATGTATTTGAGCCTGTCAAGATCCTGGAATAAAATTCTGTCATAATGCCTCTCAAATTCATATAGTGCATAATTTTGTTTGCCCTGAATATTCTAGTGAACAGCATTGATTAAAAATAAAAAAACAAAACAAATGAAAACCAAAAAAGCCGTGATGTGTTCTGTGATTTTTCTACCATCACCAATATGGGAATAGCTCCCTTACCAAGATTTGATGATAGTCAGTTCATCAATTGTCTTCCTAACTGCACAAATATCAATCAAACTTAGAAATGTGGAGACGTGATAAACTTTATTTGTGTTTATTTGGGGAAGTAGTGAAATACTTGCATTGAATATTTTAATTTATTTGAATAAATAAAAAATAACACCACACAAATATTGAGCTTAAGTAGCAGGTATGTTTGGAATTTGATGTACTAATATTTCATGTTTGTCTGTCTCATAAAAGCTGGTGAGATTGCTCAGTGGGTTAAAGAGCTTCCTGTGCCTGAAGCCTGAATTCAGTCCCCAGATCCCGTATGTCCACACACACACACACTCACACACACTCATAATAATAAGCAGGAGGAGGAGGAGGAGGGGGAGGGGGAGGGGGAGGGGGAGGGGGGAGGAGGAGGAGGAGAAGAGTTCTTTTTCTATTTTTCGTCTGAGACAGGGTTCCTCTGTGACTGCAGCTGGCCTGAGATTCACTATGTAGAGCAGGCTAACGTAGATCTCACAGATCTGCTTGCCTTCACATCCCAAGTTCTGGGATTAAAGGCATGCAACACCATGACTGGCCCTTAATTCTTTTCAAAAATGATCTCTAAAATGCCAAATATTTTTACAGTAAAGGAGACTATATTATTTCATATTGATTCTTCTTTCTTAAACAGTCTTCTATCTTAAACAGTCTTGGGTATTGAAGGAAATAAAATAAATCAGAAAAGCTGTTGTAACAGAACTACTTCCAAACTCTGTTTCTCCTGTGTCTCTCCCTGTCACTCAAAACATGATGCACACAAACAGACACACATATGCAGAGACACACTCAAACTCAGGCAAATATTGCCTTGGTAAAGATGGGCCAAACAGAAGTAAGTTCTGATTTGGTGATACATAAATATGAGTGAGAGGCATGTACAAGGAATAAAATAAAAAACCGCTTTGTGGTCTGAGTAATTACAAAAGGCTTCTCTAAGTAACCATTTTTGTTTTAAAGTCTTAAATTGTGGGTTGTAAGTAAAGAAAGAATTTAAATTATTTTCTAAGAGGGAATGAAATATTCAAACCAATGTGATATTATTGAGAGGACTTTAAATCCAATTACATAATAGTTGATTACTCCCTAGATAAAAGTGCCACTACTGCACCAGTACAGATAATTTGATGTTCCAGTCCTTATGGTTATTAGGCTGTAGCATTGGATTGGACAGTTGGTCGGTTTTCTCTTTTAGCAGCTTGCATAGTAGCCTCTAAAACTATGAGAGCTACACTTCAGGGAGGAAGTTTCTAGGCCAGTTCCAGCTCCATTGCTCCATGTCATGTGTATAAATATGTCCTGTATTAAGCAATAGACTCTTAGGTTCAAGTTCTGGGAGGTAATCAAGAGCTGTAGTTCATAGCCTGTGTTATTTAGGGAGTGTCTCAGACTATCTTGATTGACAAGTTGATGTCTTCTCTGGCATTGTGTTCCTTGTTATATAGCCTTCAGGTATATACACTCACTCAAGCTCGGATATGGTATTGTATTTTTTATAGTTTTTGAGTTAATACATTTCCTTCCCTCTGGCTTTTTACACCACCCAAGCTTTATTTATTTCTCCTCTCCCTGTGTAACCTCCATCTTCACTCCCCACTTAAAGTACCCCAATTTTGCCCTTGATAAGACCTGTCTCCTATTATCCCCCCGCTCTTGAATTTCTTCTTTTCCTTTACCCGTAAGGTTCCTTTTATGCCCTTCTCTCCTCTGTTCCCAGTTGAATACCCCCATTTTCCCAATTTCCCCCTTATTAACATCTGATCCTTCTATCCCCCTCTCCTGGGCTTTTTCTTTTCCTTTATGTCCTAGTTTCCTTTCCATTTTCCTGGCTCCCTCTGTTACATCAGTTATATATACTCACATATAAGAGATTGCTGCTAAAATCTGCAAATGAGAGAGAACATAAGCCCTTGCTTTTCTGAGTCTGTGTTACTTCACTTAGTATAATGGTTTCTAGTTCCGTCCATTTACCTGAAAATTTCATAAATGTATCTTTCAGTGGTGACACTGAGTAGAAATCCATTGTGTAAATGTACATTTTCTTTATTCATTCATCAGTGGAGGGAAATTCAGGCTGTTTCCATTTCTTAGCTACTGTGAAAAGACCAGGAAGAAACTTGGATGTACATGTAGGATGAGTTCTTTGGGTATATGCCAAGGAGTTGTATAGCCAGATATTTTGATAGACTCATTTTTAGTTTTTTGAAAGTTCTCCAAACTGCTTTCCATAATAGTCGCAGGAGTTTGTACTCCAACCAGCAGTAATTGAGCATTTCCCTTTCTCTACGTCCTTGCCAGCATTTGGGGTCATTTGTTCTCTTGATCTTAGTCATTCTGAGGGGGTAAGATGAAATCTTATTTTGGATTTGCATTTCTTTAATTAGTAAGGATGTTGAGCACTTTTTAAAGTGTTTCTTTGTCATTTTTATGTCTTAATTTGATAACTCTCTGTTCAGGTCCTTAGTCCATCTTATCATTGTGTTGTTTATTTCCTTGTATCTTTGTTTTTGAGGTCTTTGTATAGTCTGGACATTAGTCCTATGTCAGATGTTTAGAAGGTGAAGGTTTTCTCCCAGTCAGTGGGTTTCCTCTTCTAACTTGGTTGTTCCCTCTGCTGTACAGAAGATTTTTAGTTTAATGAGCTCCCACTTCTTGATTGTTGACCTTAGTGCCTGAGCAACTGTTGTCTGATTTAGAAAGTCCTTTTCTACACCTATGTCTTGTAGGATACTGCCTATGTTTCAGCAGTTTCAAAGTTTTATATTTTATATTGACGTCTTTGATCCATTTGGAGGCGGCTTTTGTGCAGAGTGACCCTTATGTTTATAAGGGTCCAATTTCATTCTTCTACGGTTTGGCCAGTATCACTTGTGCATAACATCATCAGTGCACAAGAATTTGGTGCATATACTTTCATGATGTTAATATATTCTTGACAAATCCTTCCTCTGATTAGAAGGCAGGGACCCTCTTTATCTCTTCGGATTAGTTTTCATTTGAATTGTGTTTTGTCAGATATTCCAATTGCAACAGCTGTTTGCTTCTGAGTGCCGTTTGCTTGGGATGTTTATTCATTCTTTCACTAAGTTAGTGCCTGCTTATGAATTTTACTTCTTAATCCATTCCCCTAGCCTGTCTTTTGATGGGGATGTTGAGGCCATTGATCTTTAGAGTTACTATTGAAAGATGTGTATTGGTCACTGCCAGGTGTAATTCTAATGGGTTTATACATAACTTGTTGTTTTTCTCTAACAGCTTTCAATACTCTCTCTTTGTTCTGTATATTTAGTGTTTTTATTGTGATATGCCATGGGGAATTTCTGTTCTGGTCCTTTCTAAGTGGTATTTTATGAGCTTCTTGTATCTGTAGAAGAATCTCTTTCCTTTATTATCCTGTTGAAGATCTGGTCAATGCCATTAACCTGAAATTCTTCTCCTTTTATGCCTATGATGTCTAGATTTGGTCTTCATGGTGTCCCACATTTCCTGTGTGTTCCATTCCTGTGGGATTTTTTAAAAAAATTTCATACATAATCTTTGCTTAAGGAGGGCAGTTCTTCAACTTTATTGTCCAGTCTTGATAGTCTGTTTTCCATTTCATTCACTCTGCTTGTGAGGCTTTCTCCTATCATTTCCAATGGGCTTATTGAGCTTTTCAATTCCATCTTTATTCCAGCTTTGGTTTTCTGCAACAGTTTTGTCTCTTTTGTGAATCTGCCTTTCAAATCCTCAATTGGTTTTGGTATTTCATTCAGCCATGTATTTGTATTTTCTTGAGCTTCAGTTACAAGGTTATGCCTGTCCTCTTTGAGTTCGTTGAGTTGTTTGTCTTGTGTTTTTCAAGTTCTTTGATCATGTTTATGGTTGTCCTTTTAAATTCTGCAACATAGGGTGCCTCATGGTGATTTTCATTGAAGTATACCTCTGTAGGCCTGGCTGGTTTTGTTCAGGACATATTTTTTTCAGTTTTTCATATTACTTGTGTTTTGGCATTGCCATTTGAGCATATGGATGCCTTTTGTTGGTTGTGTGTCTGATAGGAAGTTCTATTCTGCCTTTTGTTTAGTTGAAGCTTGGCTCCGCCTATACTGTTCATATAGCTTGGTTGCTTTTTGGCCAGATATGAAAAGTTAGTTGGTATGTGCTTCAGGATCTTGAAGGGTAGTAGGCTCACCTGGGAAGTAGGTAGGTCTTTGGCAGGCAGGTCAGGAGTGGGGCCAAGGGCACGATGGGGATAGCCTGGGGAGGGTCTAGAAACAAAGCTGGAGAATTGAGCTAGTCTGGGTGCAGGAGATATAGATGCAATGGGCAGTTCTGAACTAACAGGGTAGTCCAGAGATCCATGGAAGAAAGGAAAGAGTGGGCCTGTGCCCAAGTAAAAGCAGGATGGAATGTGGGAAGTGAATGGAGCTGCTTAGAGTCCAGGGGACTCAAGGCACAGTGGGCAGTATCTGATTTACCAGGGAAGAAGTCAGATCTGTGGAAGAAAGATCAGGATGCCAAGGGCTAGGTTGGGGTGGGGACAGCCTGTAGAGGGTCTGACAGCCTCAGCTGGAAAATTTAGCTGGTTTGGGTATAGAGGATCAGGAAGCACTGGGTCTGGACTAAGAGGGTTGTCCAGAGATCTGGGGCAGAAAAAGCAGTAGTTCTGGGTCAAAGGCTAGAATGGGCATCAAGTATGAAGAGAGAGTGGAGCTTCTTGGGTGCAGGGGTATCAAGGTTGTGTCCATTTGTTTTGTTCTTGTTTGACTACAAATGTTCAAACTACTTAGAGAAAAGACATTATATACTATATCTCACTATTAGATTTTGAAGAGAAATCTATCTACTTTTTCACCAAAGTACATCCAGTTCTTGCTAGGGATCCAGAAGATACTGAGAGTTCAAAAATAATTATATAATGAATAAGTTAAGTGAATTAAAAAGAAATATTCCTCTTTCAGTACTGCTTAATAAGAAGCAAAACTAATTTGGAGAATATTTCATAATCTTAAGAGACAAATTTTAGCACACAAATTCTTGCCTCTTATTCTTTGTAGTTGATATTTCATTTTATTTATTGCTGAGAGAATTAGTTTAAAAATAAATTTCAGTAATTACAATTATACATAACACATTTTCATAGCCCATATCCTGGTGGTTTTTGTTATCATTCTGTACAAATGTAGACAGTGTAGTATCATTCTCTCCAGGTTATGCTATTATCAGCAGAAATGTCAGTTTAGAAACATTTTCATTTTCAGGATGACCTTTTCACCTTACTTCTTGTCATTCAACATCAAAATTCTAAAAGTTCAACAGTTCCAGTGAAAAATATGATTTGCTTTTCTTGCCACCACCACTATACATCCTACTTGATGAACATCTGAGTGTGAGCCAGGGATAATTGACTTAGAAATTGCTATTTTTTGTATGCTTAAAACATGTTTCTTTTCCTCTCAGAAAAGATGGAACAAAAAATAGGGAGAGAAAAATGTATATGCTTAATATAAATCAGCATATGTCTGTATGTATATGTAAAAGTAAGTAAACAAAGTAATCTAGCAGTCTCTACTCGCAAGCTCTGAAACCAAGCTATCATGGAGGTAATTAATATATTATTTATATAATTATTGAAAAGTTTCTTGCTTAAATTTGAAATTTTGTCCTTTACTTCTTTTTAAAATATTGCTCTTAAAAACATATAATAGCCTGAAAATTAATAATAGAGCATTCCAAAGAAAAATTTTTTCCTGTCATGACATTTGAAGCCATAACTCAATAAATTTATGTAAAGAAAAACAATAGGGATTTTGTTTCAATCATAGGTTTGAGCATAATATTAATAAGTAAAATATGCATAGAAATTTGCTGATAATTTTTCAATATATTTTTTTATTTTTTAGAAGATGTATTTCATTACAGCTTTAACATATTCAATAACAAATTCCAGAACAAAGATACATGTCTTTCAAAAGTGGCTATAAAATTTTTAGGCTCACAGTTGAATTAATACAGTTATACAATATTGAACTCAGTATAAACCCTGTAAGACATAAAATTGAATGAGTTTTTAACCTTTAAAAAAGATCTCCATTTCATTTTAAAATATACTGTTTCTTATAGAAATACTCATTGTTTTTGCTGCTAACACTTAGATGTTGGCGCATGTGTCTCTAATCTGTATGTATCTGATTATTACTAGTCACAGTCAGTTGTACTTGGTTCATTGGCATCTGTATATGGACATAAAGTCATCATGTAGATTTCAATGGTAAGGTTTATCATCTCTACTACTTCACATGATGTACATTTTTAAAATAATTTTTATACAGATTATTTTGTTTGTAGTCCACATTTTAACACTGTAGAGAAATAGTTCATGAATTGTATGGAAGAGAGTATATTAAACATGATTATAATTTACTTAATGATTGAATACAATCCTAAACTATTGTGTATAAAAGGAATATTTCACTTTGACTTTTGTGTCATGATAAGAAAAAGTTGGTTGATGCTTTTTTAAAATGTAAAAATAAGACAATTTTCAAATGAGCATTATTTATTACAAAATTTGATTTATTTCTACACATAAGAAACAACAAATTATTGGTAGGGCAGAGGAGATACGTTGATGGGTCAAATGCTGGCTTCACAAGCATGAATAATTGACATTGGATCTCCAGCACCAAGTAAAAGACAGGTGCACATACATACCACCCTAATCCTAGCACTAGAGAAATTGCGACCTGACGGTTCCCAGGGCTTTGCTTGCTAGCCAGTATAGTCTAATTGGCAGGCTCCTTTTACAGTGAGAAATTGTGTCTCAAAAATAATGTGAACAGGGGCTGGAGAGATGGCTCAGTGGTTAAGAGCACTGACTGCTCTTGCGGAGGACCCGGGTTCGATTCCCAGCACCCACATGGTGGCTAGAAACCATCCTTAACTCCAGTTCCAGGGGAATCCGAAGCCCTCTTCTGACCTCAGCAGCATTTCATGACACAGGTGCAATCACTTACATGCAGGCAATACATTCATACACATAAAATAAAAATAATAAAAAATTAATAGGAACAGTGGTATAAGAAGACAACCAATATTGGCCTCTGGCCTGTAAACATGGATGCATGAATGTGCACAAACCTACACTTAGCTGTACACTTACCACATGCATGCACACACTCACATATACATACAAACATATTTTTTTTAAAAAAAACATTTTGAAGTTGCTTTAGCTTCTTTTTCCATTGCCCTGATAAAATACTCTTACAAAAATAACTTAAAGGAGAAAAGTTTCTTTTACCTCCCAGTTCAAGGATCAATTCATGGTTAGGAAGTAAAGGTAACAAGAGATTGAAGCAGGTGGTCACACCACACCCACAATTAGAAACAGAGATCAATGAATGATTCCAAGCTACTGTCTTCATTTATACAGTAAAGACACGACTGCGGGAATAGTACCATTTCCAGCTCCCAACAAGACCCTGCATTCAATCTTTAAAGAAGCAAAGGGCTTTCTGAATGTGAGTAAATTATCCTGTGCTATTCTGAACTCCACATAGAAGCTGTCTTTGGAGACACATGGTCATCTCAATAGATGTAGAAAAAGCCTTTGACAAAATCCAACATGCTTTTATGAAAAAAAAAAAAATCCTAGAGGATATTGGACTGGAAGGAACATAACTCAAATACAACAAACCAACAGGCAACATCTTTCTAAATGGAGAAAACCTGGAAGCATTCCTACTAAAATCAGTAATTAGATAAGGCTGTTCACTATCTCTACTCCTTTTCAATATAGTGCTTAAAATTCTTGCTAGAGCGTTAAGGCAAGGGACAGAAATTAAAAGGGTATTAATTGGAAGAAAAGGAGGCCAAATTATTGCTATTTGCAAATGAAAAATTATATATAAAAGATCCAAAAATTTTGCCAGCAAGCTTCTAGAAGCTTTTTGCAAAGTGGCAGGTTACAAAATCAATTTACAAAAATCAGTAGCCTTTCTATAAACCTATTATGCAATTCTTAAAACAAGAGACTGTTGATTCGCCCTTCCATCTCCGCCGCTGTTCTCTGCTCCTGGTTTGGGCCCTGCGCCATTCCTGGTCTTGAGTGACCAGACACCTGGGGAGCTGGTGCTGCTTCCTGATCGTTTTCGACCAGGCCAGCTTGGTGCCTTCCTTGGGCCCCAGGAGCACTGCTTCTGCGGGACCTGGCACCGCCCTCACCTCTCAGGGATTCCCGGACCTACACCAGGTGCCTTCCTTGGGCCCCAGGAGCACTGCTTCCACAGGACATGGCCCCGCCCTCACCTCTCCCTGCTTCCCGGACCTGCACTACTGGCTAACTCTCCTGGCCCACTCTCCTGCCCTCAGGCCTCTCTGGGGGTAAGTCTACCGTGCAGCCCTCCGCGCCTTGACTCCGCCAGCCACGCTCACCCTTCCATCTCCCCCGCTGTTCTCTACTCCTAGCTTGGGCCCTGTGCCATTCCTAGTCTTGGGGCCCCAGACACCTGGGGAGCCACTGCTGATTCCTGACCCTGTTCACCCCCACCGGCTTGGTGCCTTCCTTGGGCCCCAGGAGCACTGCCTCCAGACCGGACCCGGCCCGCCCCCACCTCTCTCTGCTTCCTGATCCTGCAACACCCGCCAGCCTCTTTCTGGGGCTGACAGCCTCTTTCTTGGGCTCTGAGGCTTACCTTGCCTCTCCCTGAACCTTTGTATCCAGTACAACCCAGCTACTCAATCTACTCCCTGGGAAATCTTGGGCTTATTCCCACCCCATCAGCCTTTGCATCCCTGCGTGGCCCAGCCACAGCCAGGGTCTCAGGTCAGTCCAACACCCAAGTTCCTGAGGCCAAAATCATTCTTAGAAGATTCCAGACCTAAGG
>NW_008345699.1:3374179-3375120 GCF_000622305.1 Nannospalax galili | reverse complement strand
AAAAAAGCCCAGGACCAGATGGATTTACAGCAGAATTCTATCAGACATTTAAAGAAGATCTACATCCAATACTACTTAATTTATTCAAAAAAATAGAAATGGAGGGAAAACTTCCAAATTCCTTCTATGAAGCCAGCATCACTCTCATACCAAAGCCTGGTAAAGATACAACCAAAAAAGAAAACTATAGACCCATATCCTTAATGAACATAGATGCAAAAATTCCAATAAAATACTTGCAAACCGCATACAGACACACATCAAAAGGATCATCCACGATGATCAAGTTGGCTTTATTCCAGAGATGCAGGGATGGTTCAATATATGTAAATCAATAAACGTCATAAATCACATAAATGGGCTCAATGACAAGAACCACATGGTCATCTCAATAGATGCAGAGAAGGCCTGCACAAAAGTCAATTCCAAATGGCTCTAAGACCTCAATGTAAAGCGTGAAACTCTGAAATTATTAGAAGAAAACTTTGGGAAAAACCTACAAGATACAGGTGTAGGAAAGGATTTTCTAGACCAGGCACCAATTGCTCAAGAAACAAGGGCAAGAATGAACAAATGGGACCTCATTAAACTAACTTTAAGACCCATATTAATCCCAACTCATTAACAGTAGGGGACTTCAATACGTCACTATCTGCATTAGATACATCAACAGGCCAGAGACTTAACAGAGAGACATCTGAATTAAACAAAATCATATATCAAATGGACTTAACAGATATCTACCGAGTATTCCACCCAAACACCAAAAGACATACTTTCTACTCAGCACCCCATGGAACTTTCTCCAAAATCAACCATACACTGGGGCACAAAACAAAGCTCAGCAAATACAAAAAGATTGAAATAATTCCATGTGTTCTATCAGACCACAATGCAATAAAGCTTAGAGTCAACATCTGAAGAAACCAAAATCACCATAA
>NW_008345699.1:3328529-3371240 GCF_000622305.1 Nannospalax galili | reverse complement strand
GGCCAATATAATTTCATAAGAGCATACATATATATAGCTAAAAGTTACTTGACAAACAGCAAAGCCAGACAGGCGATACCTTCAGTCGCATTCTTGGCCAGGATAGATAAAGGCTCTTCCAGTCAGTAACCCAAAATACTACAGGAAACATGAACAGCAGACCCCAATTGTATCCAAAGGAATACTGACAATGGATTGCCGTTGATAAGGAACAGCTGATCCTACTGGAACAGGGACCTCTGGCTGACTAGATTTACCAGAAGAGCAGATAGGGGGGAATGGATGGGGGTGCTGACAGCACAGTGGACAGTGGCAGCGATAGCAGAGTATGGAGGCCCTAGTGGGAGAGGAAGGCTATCTACCTGACGAGTTCAAATTAACCAACTGTCACTAGTAATAATCAGATATATAGAGATTAGAAATGCATGTGAAAACGTCTCAATGTCAATTGCCTTAAAATGAATTTTTCTGTATGAAACTGTGTATTTTAACAACGAAGTGGAGATCTTTTTTAAACGTTAAAAGCTCATTTAATTTTATTTCTTATAGAGTTTATAATGAGTAAAAGATTATATAAGCATAGTAATTCATCTGTAAACCTAGAAATGTACAGCCAATTTTGAAAGAGTTGTACCCTAGCTCAGAAAAATGTTATTGAATAGGTTAATGCTGTTGTAATGAAATGCTTCTTTTAATTAAAAAAAAAAAATAAGAGACTGTTGTAACTGACTTTTTAAAAATCTTTAATGATTACACCAGGAGTTCAATATCATGCCACAGTCCTTCAGAAACTGAATATTACTGCTCTTCATTTAAGTTTGACTTTTTGCCACTTATGTGTCTGTTTTCAATAACTGTGCGTTTGTATCTAATGTTTAAATGGAAAATTTTCACTCAGACTATGCCCAAAAGCCTCACTCTCTGTCATATTAAGAAAATAATACAATACATATTATTAAAATTTTTTCCTAATATATAAATATTTCATTATATGGAGATTTAATTATTCTTTCATAAAGATATAAATATTTCATTATATGGAGATTTAATTGTTCTTTCATAAAGATATAAATATAATTGTTTTGACTGAAAGATTTGCAATCTTCATCAGAAAAATTTTTGCAACAAGCACCAGACAAAATTTGACTAAAAGTTTACATAACTATTTTTGGATATATTGTTACTAATCATTTTATTAAGCCTCAAATTACAATTGTCTATCTTCAGAAAAGACAACATTAAAATGTTCTTAGCACCTATTAGGATTCTAAATGATTTCAACCTTCCCTCAGAATTTCCAATTCTCCTTTTTCTTCTCTGGAAGGAAAGGCCAATTAAAATCGCCCTGGCACATTATGGTGCCTGTCTCTTTTTTTTATACAGCAATTAAGCTAAACACTGAATTTAAAACAAAAGCAACTTTATGGTATACAATTAAATTTACTTACTTGTTTTTAAAACTGTTTATTACCTTGCAGCAATGACCAGACAATTAACTCTCTTCACTGAGTGACATCTGGAGACATTAACTTGACAGGATAGGCCTTAACATAATGACAGAATGTATGAATTCTAGTGGGAGGGCATGGGAGATTGCCAATTGGAAAGGGGGTATAAAGATGATTAAGACTGATTAAGATGTTCTGTATGAAATACACAAAAATTCAATAAAATATTTAAAACAAAAAGATTACTTATACTGAAAAGAAAAAAAGAATTTTCAAATGGTTATTTCTACCCAATACAGACAAGCAAAAATTAATTTTACCCCAAATCCACAAAGAATCACTCTTTTCCCACAGTGCTGATCCAAATCTTACTGGACAATATCTTAATAGTTATCCTTCCATATCTCCAAACAATTTAATTTTTTTACAGAACATGGAAAACTAGCAAATAAATTTTTGCTAGTTTTTTAGGGCATACTTCCTTTCACGTCTGTGTGGAATTTCATTGCTTCCTATGAAAATATTTCTTCCATAAATAACATATCCTATTTCTAGTACACTAACACAACTCTTTCAGGGAGAGGCAATAAATCAAGCAAAGACACCATTACATGGTCCTGGAATACAGCACTCTCTCTAACACCCTAACAAACACAACCCAGAGGGCAGAACATTTAGCTGCCCTTTCCATTTTCAAACAATTCTCTAATTAACTTTTCAATTTACTAACCTACCGACACTATATGGCTATCAATATTTACCTCTATTTAAAAACCTCCTTCAGCAATGAACTCATCCAGATTTTACTTCAAAGCATTTGATTCTATACAGCTATATCTGGCCTCCATGGAAGGAAATCATCATACTGTTTTGTTGTTTTTTCAATTATCACAGGTACAAACTCAACAAATTATGTAATGTGTCCTGTCCTGACTGCCAATCGATGTGCATCATCATCTTGAGAGAAGTCAAATCCCAGGTGTTTGTCCTAATGAACTTTGGCAAATGAAAGCAACTTCCATATATTCCTGTTTATTTTTAATATGGGTCATATAGATGTCAATACCTTTTATAAAATTTTATTTTGACTGCTGCTTGAACATGAAAGTCTACTGGAGCTGCCTAAAGCACACGTCAAAATAGTCATCTTTCTTAAAATCTTTTCTTTTTTGCCAGTTTTGGGGAGTTCATGTCTCTCTTATGACATTTCCTCTATTACGACAAATGCAAGCCATAATTAGACTAATTCACTTATTATCTGAAGTTAAATGCAGAAACAAAAAAGAAAAAGAAGGGGAATTAACAATCAACTGCTCAGGGACAAATTATATTTTAAATCTCTTAAAGACTACTTATATACCTTTTTTCCTCTTTTTTGTGTATTGCATGGAGTTACACTAGTCCAAGTTAAGAGAGAACTCCAAATGTTTATATTATATAAATTGTGTGGTTTTTAAACTTGTGACAAGAGACAGAAGGGAAATTCTATTCACTGTAAGGAAATCCGCACAAATTTCAGAGAGCCATGAGCACTTACAACTCACAAATCTTTAGTTGATCTACCTTAACCAGTCCAATCTCTATCAGGAACTGGCCTATATTCTTGAGCTGGTCACCCTGTGTGCTCAATTACAGTACCATTGCAGGCAAATTTCTTCTTAAATGCCTTCACTAGTTCCTTTTCATCAGAATCATCAGTGAAGCCTTGGACCATAGTAAGGGTCTTCCCCTATTGAATTGTTATAGGGATATAATCCTCAATACCAGCAGGAAGCAGGTTATCATGCTTACTTACATCAGGAAATGGGTGGAAAGAGTATAGGTTCTGGACAGTGGACATATAGGAAAGGGGGCTAGAGAGGGAGGCAGCTGAGTCCTTAGCATGGCTCAGTGACTGGGACTATAATTTTTTAAAATCATTTCTCTCAGTTTCTGCCACTACCATCTGCTGAAAAAGCATCATGAAAAATAAGCTTTATCAAAATCTAGGGTTTTATATAAATTAAGTTAAAGGCCAACTAATGGCTGGATCTGATTTCTCTCATTAATTGGAACCAAGGGTCTGCATCTGTGCCGTCTCCTACAGGACTCCTTGGTCTGCAGCTTAACAGGTAAGATAATGTAGAAAACAGCACCTTGGCAAGAGAGACTTTGTCCTGAATTTCAACCAAGCATGAAGAGCTCTCATGTTCCTGTGCCTTCTCCAGTACTGCCCTGTTCCTGTGAGCTAATCCAGAGTCCTCTGATGACATCATGCGGACCCATGCTTGTTCTCTGCCCTCAATTATTCCATCACCCATGACCACCCTGATGGACATACTTCTTCCTTTATAAAACAAAGGGGAACTGTAGGGATGACTTTTAAAATATTTTGGCATAATTACTTTAAATCAATTGGAGGAAAATGATATGCTCTCGTATCTTATGATCTGGGCACCTGATCCCATTTCCTTAGCAACCTCAATTTAGTACTCAACCCAAAAATATAATGAACAAATGTCAGTATGCTTGAGAATTAGCATATCAAAACACTGAAAGGCAGCTCTCCCTTCTCCATTGTACACAATGAAGATCGGGAAGGATGATTTACCTTGGATGAATGAGATATTCTAGAACTAGGGATGAAAAGGTCTGGTGGTCTGTTAAGATTAGATAGAGCCAAGCTTGTACTTCCCAATTTAAGCCGGAGAACCATTTTCAATAGAATTATCAGTGGGTTCGAACTCAAGGACATAGTTCCAGGCAGAGTTCCATCAACACAGTTCCAGAAGATAAACATTTCCAAGAGAGATACATGGTCCTTTGTGTTTTGAGTCCGATTTTAAAAACTAAATTAAAGAGTGAGGCTTTTTGTTCAGGTAATTATTATGTTGACACAGTAACGCCACAATATTGATTCCTCACTTGGTAAGAAGGATAGAGCCTTCTTCAGCTTTGGATAGCTGGCTTGATTCTATCTTGCATACTAATTATTCAAGCACTGTCCATTTAACAACCAGTGATATTTGACCTATCTCATTTCCACCAAGTCTAAAGCACAAATAACTGGAATCATTGCCCTAATATATAGTCACCTTAGATTCCAGAAAAAGCAAACACTTGTAGTGAAAAGTACCCCAACAGCAAGGTCAGTTATCTATGGCTATATCAAGGTTCACCCTCGAGCAGAGAGTCTCATCCTGTGAACCCAGGTCGTTCTCTGAAGCAATGGCAGTGATGGTGATGGCCATAACAGGCTCTTGGACCACCCTGCAGATCCAGCACTGAGACAGTGGTTAACAGCCCGCTACCACGAAGGCCTGCTCTGTGTCGCATACTTCTTTTACCCCATCACAGTTCTTCTTCCATTTAAACCTAAATTTCATAGCAGTCCCCCGAAGAAGGGTTGGGAGAAAACTGGACCCTTCTACTTCTTTTTCTTCCACAGTGAACAGTCATTAATTCTTTTTTCATTATAATTCATATCTTTAATTTGAAAATTGGGACAGTAGCCAATACTAGACCTTCAGGACACACTGAGCTACAGTCTCACTCTAAAACTCCTGTTTACTGACAAAAGAATACAGATCCCACCACAAAGTGTATAGGAAATAGTTTATTTTGGGACCAAATATGAACGGCTACAGACAGGGAACACAGATTTAGGTTACCCCAAATTATTTGTTCCAATGTTAAAGCAGTGTCATGCGTTCTTATCGAAACAACAAATAGTCATAACCCAAAGTACTTTTCAAATACATTTGTGAAATTATTTAGTAGGTGGTTTAAAGCAAAGTGGAGAATCCTCTTCTACTGGCCTTATATGCTACATGATAGGATTCTTAGCTAGTTGGTGGATGGTAGTTGTCTGTTTGGATATTTCAAAATATTTACACAATAATCACAAGATACTAGGTCAGGGAGAGGTGAAGTCAATAAGTGATAATTAAGAGGACTAAAGATACCCCAAGATAATTTGACTTTGAACTTGCAGCATTACAAACTCTCCACAGTTATTGAAGTTATAATCAGCCAATCAGTTTGCAGAAGTTTCAGTGGAAAGTACAGCATAGTCCCCAGAGCTGCTGTTTACAAATAACAACAGTCATCACCATTCTTGCATGGTGAATGGGATTTCTATCAAAAATGTAAATGTCTACATATTTGGAGGGGTATTTTCTAGTGCCAGTTTTAAAGTCCTGAAGTCATTCTTTCTTCATTTTCTCTTCCTCCTCTTCCTCCTAGTGTTCCTCCTCTTCCTCTTCCTCCTCCTCCTCTTCCTCCTCTTCCCCCCTCCCTCCAGTGATGGGGTTTTATGAATATTAGACAGATCACAGTTCTACATTACTGATCTACATTTTTAGCAGTTTCTTCTTATTTCAAAAAAAATAAATGAAATTAATTTTTTAGATATTTCTTAAAGTATAGATTTTGGCACATGTAATTTTACCTGATTGCGACTATGTTGTGCATATTTTAAGCATGAGTTCTAATGTCATAATCTATTTTAAGGATTTTTCATTTCAAAATGTTCTATAATTTCCTTTGGGGTAGCAGAAGAACACACATTTCCTTGGGTGTGTGGTAATCTCCCTTCTACTCTGTTCCTATAAGATTTGCTTCTTTAATAGCAAAATTGAGATTTTAAAGTCCTAAAACATTTTACACACATACCATATGCACTTTAGTGCAAACAAAAAACCACATGTGTATATTCATTAGTTAAAAGTGGGAAAAATATTTTTTAAATATTTTATTTAGCTTCCTTATGGTATGAGTGTCTTGACTACATGTATGAAAGTGTACCATGTAAGTGTCTGGTATGCGGGCCAAAAGAGATTGTCAGATAGCCTGGAACTGATGGCCCGGGAAGCTGAACCCAGGCCCTCAGGAAGTACAGTAAGTGCTAAGTGAGCCATCTCTTAAGACCCCATGAAAAAATTAATTTTGTGTCATAGATTTCTTATACTGTAGGGTTTATTATATTGGTATGGAAATATACTGTTCTGTGAGATACACACATAAAAAACAAACTTCGTGAGGTTGGAGAGATGGCTTAGCCATTAAGAGCACTGACTGTTCTCACAGAGGACCTGGGTTCGATTCCCAGCACCAACATGGTGGTGACAAACAGTCCTTAATTCCAGTTCCAGGGGAATCCGAAGCCCTCTTCTGACCTCCGCGGCATTGCAGGACACAGGTGCACTCACATACATGCAGGCAATATACTCGTACACATAAAATAAAAATAATAAATAAAATATTAAAAAACTTCATACTAAGGTAGTGTGTTGCACTAATTTCAGTGTTTAGCTTTTTGTAAAGTAAAATTAAAGGAGAAACTTAGATCACAAATATACACGCATTCTTAAGCCTACTTAAGCACAGTATTTTAAATAATTTCAATTTTACATGATTTTTTTTAAATTTGAAGGATCATTACAAACATTAATATTTTGGTCAAAATTCTCTGGAAATATTTTCATATATGTGTGTGGATTTCAATGTGACATATTTAGTCACAGTTCCACTTTTGGTAAAATATTCTCGTATAAAAGAGACAACTATATTTGAGTTATGAGGACTGACTTCCCTTTGTATCCAAGTAATTTGAATTTGTAAATGTAGTGGTAATGACACTGAAGAATATATTTGTTGGAATAAAATACATCCTTAATGGAGTCATAGCTAAAGACCTTCCATTGCTATGTGAATTAGGAAAAAGAAATAATACTGACATTTTCAAATATTAAGACAAAGCCAGCAAAGGCACAGAGACCTTCATTTTGCTTCATTTCCCTTTTGAAGTTTCCATGTTTTCAAAAAGTAAACCACAGTAAATTGCCCTATTATGTTGAGAAAAATGTACTCTCTGGTTTGTTCACTTCTTGGCTTCTCATTTCTGATCCTCCCATCATACCCTGTGCTCATTGTATTTTATTCACATCAGTCTCTTGTTTCCCTCTCTCTCATTCTAGTCATACAGCATTCAAGTTTATTTCTTCTGCATCTATTATGCCAGAATCCAATTTACGATGTGTGATGGTCAAGGCAAAATAGGCCTAGAAATCAATTCCCCTAAATTTACAGTAGGAAAGTAATGTTCTGAGATGGACTGTAGGTCAATTTTCTATAATAAAAATTAGTGAGGGTTGAATCACAGTACTAAATTTGACCTTTCTAAATCTGAAACAAAGATATTGCTCTTTCATATGTGCAATATATGTGTATAGATATCTTGAAAAGAATTTGTTACAATACTCAACTGTGGAGAAAATCAGATTTAGAAAGAATACCAATAAGGAATTAGAGCCAGCAGTGGTGATTCACATGTTCATTTTCCACATTGGGTGCTGTGCATGCATTTTCTCAATCTTGACCGTAATGCATGAAAGATATTGTCTCACATTATTTTTGTCATGAATCAAACACTGAGGCATAGGAAATAAATGTTGTATAACAAATCAATAAAAACACATCTGGCAATTCTAACATACCAGTTTCCTACAGTTTTAGAAATAGGGCTCAGAAGCACTATTTCAATCTGCTAGACTCACACTGAAAAAGAGAGAGAAAGAAGGAGACAGAGAGAGAAAAGTGAATAGAAGTTTGTGATACATTGTACACACCATAAAATAAATGCATGTAATGTAAAATTGGAAAATGTATGCCACTGAGTAACAATATTTGATTCTAACTTTAGGATATATTTGTCTCCCTAAAAAGAAACTTTCATTTGATGTGTATGCTCAAAATATCCACCTTATCATTAACAAAGCACTTATTTTCTCTTGCCAATTTTTTCTATTTCATATTAGTGGAGTTAAGTTATATGTAGCTATTTGTGACTGACTTCTTTCAAGGTTTATCCAGGTTGTAGCACACATAAGCATCTCATTCCTTCTTATGACCAGATAATGTCTGTCACTTTGTATGGACGTGCGTGCTGCATTTCCTTTGTTCATTTTGCAAATGATTAGAATATGGGTTATTTCCACTTCCTAATAATTATGAATAAAGTAGCCATTAGCATATAATATTTAAGATTCATTGTGACACATTTTATTCCTCTTTTGGACACACACAGAAGAAGAACTTTTCTTAAGCTAATGTGATATCAGCAATATGTCTTTCAGATATGTGACATACACATCTTCTTTTGCAAGTCTCTTCACTTTCTGGATGACAAAATTTACAGCACAAGATGTTTCACTTTTCATGAAGTTAATTCATTTCATTTTACTTTTTAATCACTTGTGATTTTGGTATCATATTTAAGAGACCATTGCCTGAGCCAAGAAAATTTTGATATGCATTTATAGATCACATATATACATATGTATGCCTTTTTCTAAAGTTTTTCTTTTAATGTTTACATTGAAGTGTTCGTGTTATTTTTCGTCAGTTTTTGCAACTAGTGTGAAGTGAAAGTTCACCTTTATCCTTTGAAATTTTATTTTTGTTCTTGTGTGTTTATATATATATGTATGTTCCTGTGTCTGTTCCTAATCGTGTGTGTGTGCGTGCGTGCATGTATGTATGTGTGTTGAAATCAAGGGAAACATGTTGTGTCTTCCTTAGTTGGTCTCTGTCTTATTTTTCAGGCACTGTCTCTCACTAAACCTAGATCTCCCAGATTCACCTATATTGCCTGACCAGACAGCCCCAGAAATCCCTTGTCTCTGATTCCCCAGTTAAGTTTTACAGGGCTCCTCAGCAATATCTGTCTGTGTTTTAAAATCTATGGTTGTCAGTGATCTGAACTCAGGTCACACAGCACAGTATTTATCTCTGTGTGTCTGGTTTACTTCAGTCAATGTCCTTTCCAGACCTGATCACATTGCCATAAATGACAATGATTTGCCCTTTGTAGAAGCTCAGTAAATAGTATTTTAAACACAAAGCAGAATGCTACTTGTCTTGTACGTCAGTTATCACCTGCGCGGCTTCCATACTTCGGCTACTATGAAGATCGCTGTGATGAAGGCAAGGCTATTTTCTTTGCTATTTCCTCTCTTGCGGTTTGCAAGATCCTGTGGTATTTAGACTTCCAGTTTTTGAGGAATCTCTCTACTGTTCCCCACCATCACATGGAATTTTTTGCATTTCTTCCATCTCTGTATACAGCCAGGCTGACACTCCTTATTCTTCGTATATTTGCTGACAGCTATTCTTACAGGTGTGAGGACAATAATCCATTGTATTTTTTTCTGATACATCAATGAATGAGATAGCCAGCAAAGCCTTGGAAATGTCAATCTTTGAGCAGTACTAGATACAATGAGAAGACTCTTTCTCACATCTCATTTATTCCAGAGAGAACAGTTGGGGTCTGTTAGAATTATTAGCCTTGGTGACATCCCACTGGCTGGGACTAAAATCATGTTACTATCAAATCGGACAGCTTTCCTGTGGTGATTAAAAACAGCTTTCCCTGGATAGGAATGTAAAATGTAACTTTCCTAGTTTTAGGGATGATGCAGGCCACCCTCTGTCAGTCTGGTGTATGTTCCAGAGCAAGTTTCATCTCCAGTGGGTAGTTACAGGATGCTGTTAGCCAGGGCCATGCAGTTTTGTAAAGCTTCACAATTTTGCTTGAACTTGGACAATTCCTGAAACTACAGTAATTTGGTTCCCAGAACTAAAGTAACTTGTCTCTGTAGAGTGTTGACTGCCCTGCCCTAGCGACCTCCAGTAATGGCCAGTCATGAGAAATGCTTATCAATCATCTTACAGTCTTTTACTGACTACTTTTGGTCACTCCTAACAATGACCGACTGTAGGCTAAAAATAAAACTTAAAAACTTTCAACCTCCCCTTGAACCTCTGCCCTATAACTTTGCAAGCTTAAAGCAGACATTGAACACTGATTCTTACAGAAACCCTACATCCTTGCAGATATTGCCCCCAAATAAAAACCTGCACTGCCTTAAGTCACTCATTCTCTTGTCTGTCTTTTCTTGCTGGTTTTCTCAGATACTAAATGATGTAGGACATGTTATTTGCATGAAAGCAGACACCTTTACAAAATTTGACTTTGACCATCATCTCTTTGAAAGAAGTCTTCTGTAGAGATGGAAACTGTATAGGTCAGCAGGCACAATAAGGATTGTGTCTGTGTTACAAAATAAGGGTTTAACAAAATCAGGACATGCTTTCCTTCAGCAAAGCAATGACTGCCTTCTTTTTTATTTATTTATATTTATTTTTTATTTTATGGTTTTTTTGAGACAGGGTCTCTCTGTACCCCAGCTTTCCTGGAACTCACTATGTAGACTAGGCTGGCCTTGAACTCACAGAGATCCACCTGACTCTGCCTCCCAAGTGCTGGGATTAAAGGCGTGTGCCACCATGCCCAGCAAAATATTTTATTTATTATTTTTATTTTATGTGTATGCGTATATTGCCTGCACGTAGGTAAGTACTCCCGAGTCATGCAATGCCGGCGGAAAAGCAATGACTGCCTTCTGAGATGCTGTGGTTATGAGTACACTGGTGACTGCCCCTGGCATTTGATGTGCGTGCTGAGGATGTGAACTCAGGTCCTCATGCTTTGTAGAGTAAACACTCTTACCCCTACTGAGTCATCTCAATCCTCTCTCACAATTTTTGATAGTATGACTTGCTCCCAATTTCCATTGACTTTCAGAGGTAATCATTTTTCATTCTTTATTATTAAACTTTAAATAATTAGCAAGCATTATGCTGAGGATATATATTTGTTACTCATATACTGATTACTCATACATTACTTCACCTGTTGATGTTTCCTTTTCATTTTTTAAAACGATGTTTTTAATAATTCTTTGAGAATTTTATCTAATGTATTTTGATCAAAATCATGCTCCATCTCCTTCCAGATCCACTTTAACTGTGCTATCCACCTTCACGGTTTCTTCCCTTTTTTTAAACTCATCAAGTTCAATTTGTATTACCAAAATACTCTGGGGTGTGGGGCCACCCCTGAAGCACTGTGGACCTGCAAGTTTTCCTACTGTTAAAGAAAACTGACTCTCTCTCCCAGCAGTCATCGGTTACCAACAACTCCCCAGCCAGAAGTGGAAATTCATGCCCACTCCCCTAGCCCAACTATGCCAGGATTTTTTTCTTACTTAAGCTTGTGCATGTCTTGTGCACGCTGTCGAAAGGCTGAGTCCGTCGCCTTCTCTGGCTCTTACACTCTCGGGTCTCTGTGTTAATTCTCATCTGTTGCAAAAATTTGAATTGGTCAATTTGCATGGTAAAGTTTAAGCTTGAGGTTTTGTTGTTTGTTTTGTTTTATCACTAGGCTTTATGCAAAATATTTTTATCACTATAAATGAAAGTATATATAATTTACAGTATACCCATTTACAGAGATTGAGAGAGGTTAAGTATTGTCTGGAGATCCCATGGTTAATAAGTAGAAGAATTCATTTTTTCATTTAATTAATGTGGATGTGCTTTACTAGAATGAATTAAGATCATTTTAGATTATAAAAAAAGATTTAAAAAGACAAATCAGTCCGAGAGAAATGGCTGAGTAGGTAAAGGCACCTAATTGAATACTAATTTGGATCCTCAGGACCGGATGGTTGAAGGAGAGAACTGACTGGGGCAAAATGACTTCTTAACTCCACACTTGTAAGCACCAGGGTACAACACACTCATACAGGCATAACACACACACACACACACAAATACAAGTAAGTAAATGTAGAAAAAAGTGAAAAAGAAAAATCTACTAAGTACATTGTATTTCAGAACCTGCATTAGAACTCTTGCCCCCAAAATATATAAACTTATTTTGGCTTTTTAAACAACTCCACATTGCTTCTTATTGGGTACGGTCATATTGAACATTATCTATTGAATGTTAGGCAACCTATCTCAGTGTATTTTTGGTGAAAAAAACTTTATTTACTTTGTATCTTGTAGATTCACAATGCTTACAGCTTTCAGAGGAATTTGTGGATTGTGCATGTGTGCAATTTATTCTAGTCAAATATATTTAATTTTTAATTTTACTTTGCAGCAAACCACTACCATTATTAGTCATGTAATAGGCTATTAAAATGTTTTATGTGATTATCTTGTGTGTGTACAGAAATTTTGTAATAGTTTTCAATTAAGTGTTAAATATGTTTAAGTCCAGAAATAGAAAAATGACTTTTTAGTAATTTTTAAATATTTGGGACTTTTATGTTTTTCAACATTTTAAAATATTTTATTTATTATTTTTATGTGCATGAGTGTAATACCTACAGGTAGCTAAGTGCACCTGTGTCCTGCAATGCCTGTGGGGATCAGAAGAGGCTTCCAGAGCCCCTGGAACTGTAGTTATAGACAGTTGTAGCCTCCATGTGGGTCCTGGGAATCAAACCTGGGTCCTCTGCAAAAGCAACCAATGGTCCTAACCACTGAGCCATCTCTCCAGTCTCTATTTTTCAACATTTTTTTCATTTTGCTCTTTTAATATCATACTTTATAAATATCAATTTTACATTCTTAATTCACTCTATGTCCAGGAAAAAAAATGAAAACAGTTTTTATTATGCTGTCTGCGTGAATATATACTAGCATCGTGGAATGCTGGCACAATATGCCTAGTCATGCTCACAGTAAGTGGTCCTGTTGGAGGCAGATCAATATGGAGCAGTTCATTTCAAGGCTCTGCACTGTTGATGTCTATAGGTGTTTGCTTCTTTGTATACAGTAAGTCTTTGTCTTACTTGTGAAGCTTCTCCCTGACCACAGCCTTACCGTTACCTTTTTTATTTGCACTCTGATATTACCCAAGGTACATTCTTCTTGTTAGACACACCTTTCTGCTGTTCATATCACTGTTTAGGGACGTGTGTGGGGACTAATGTATCTGTTAGACATGGACCAACTTATCCATACTGCTGTTCTCACCCTCCACATCTTTGAGAATTTAGTAGTCAATGGGCTGAGCACAGCAGCTCTAAAAATGTTCTGTTTTCCGAACTTTTCTTCTCTTGGCCTTGTGAAAAGATTTCAATTTTTAAAAATGAGGGCAAAATGGTTTTAGGTCCTACGAAAAAAGAAAGCAAGTTTCATCATTGGGACTTTAAACTCTTATTTAACTATTGCTCATTCTGGTATAGGGGCCTAGTGAAGAGGATCTTCAATGTAGTAGCTCAGAAGAAAGTCATTTAGGTTCATGGCAGAACAAAGAGTTGAACTCATTTTGGACTTGTGAGGTGTTTTAAATTTCCTTCCACATTATAGATGGAGATGAAATTTTAAATTAATTTTCTCATGAATGAAAGTATTCTAGTTTCTGAAACACACATAGAATTGCACAAGAGGAAAACGTAAATTTCCCTGACATTGCAGTAACAGGGTTTTGCGTTATAATCTTCACTGTCATCTTCCATGAACTGAGAGCATCAGCACTCAGCTCTGAGGGGAATTTCATTTGCGTGTCACTCACAGCTTGGTGTCCTCAGATGAACACAGCCAAGCGCACAACTGGCCACCTGATTTTTCCTGGCAGAATCAGAAATGCAAAGTGCAAAAAGGAGTTTCTTCCACTCTATTTATTTGGTTAAAGTTCATTTTGAGCAATAGATGTTTCCTTCAGTTTAATGTCTGCAAATGAAGCCCATGGAAGATGACAAAAGTCAAAGGCAAAGACTTTCCCAGATGCAGCAACTAAGACTCAAGTGGTTGGGTATGCAGTCCAAGGAAGAGCCATTCAAAGTTGCTTAGAAAGCTGGAGGCTGTATCAGGAATGCGAGATGTGGAAAAGCTTAACAATCTGTGATTGAAATTCAGGGGAAAGCTAATAATTTAGGAAAACAATAGAAAACATTGATTCCATCTACATTATTTTGTTTTGGTCTCAAGTTTGAAAAAGGCACTTACAATACTGCATTCCCTTGACAAAGTAGCATATGTAAAGGAAGTTCCTCAGACAATGTAGCATATAGCATCCACATGATCTGAAACACAGAATTAGAGCAGAAAATAAATGCTCACTGTCTTTGAGATTATCTCTTTGAATCATTGCCACTCTATCTAGTCAATTTTCTCTTTACTTTTTTATTGAATTTCAGATAGCAAAATGAGAAGTCTGTGTTTTGAAAATTGAAAAGTATAAATTTCAGTTGTGATTTGGCCCTTCTGTGCCCAGTGCACTGTGGACACATACACAAAAAAATGCAACTTTCACCTCAAAGGGTGAGGCTGCTTACTCTGAAGTCAAATAAAAGTGACCATGGCCAAGGAACGCAGATTTAGGTCACCCTAAATCCCATATTGAAATATAGAAGCAGTTTCTTGTAGTTTTTATAGTAACAGAAAAAAGAGAGTCAGATACAGAGACATTTTTGCATTGGCAGAAATATTTGTAGGTGGTTAAAGCAAAGTGGGAAGCCATCTGCTGGCATTCTTAGTCTTCTGGTTGGTAGAAACTAAGATCTAATTAAGTTGATAAGTTCGAATAGATTTTATCTGTTAGTCACCGCACATTATGTCAGTCATAGAGGTAGGCAAGGAATCACTATTTGGGGGTCTAAAGATAGCCCAAGATGACTTGTAATTACACTCTGAACCTGGAACATTCCAACATCGCTGCACTCTTAGCTGTAATCGGCTAATCAGCCTTGTAGATGGGTCAGTGGAAGGTACAACTTCTTTCTGGGGAACTTCTGCTCAGCCACTTGTGTTGTGCTTCACCTCAGCAAGGACTTTTCTTAAACTTGTCATTTCAGTTTTTCCCTAACTTGTCTTCCTGCCTTCTTTCCTTCATTCTCTCCCTCTGTCCCTTCCTTCTTACCTTCCTCCCTTTTTTCTTCCCTTTCTTTTTCTTTGACAAGTTCTCATGTATCCTGTATTAGCCTCAAACTAATTATGACAGCTGAAGATGACCTTGAACTTCTCATCCTCCTGCCCCTCCTCTACAGTAGAATTAAAGGACTACAGGACCACACCCAGTTTAGGCAAGGATCAAATTCAGGGATCAAATTCAATGACATCCTCAGCCTACTCTGTTGTGATGGAGTTTTAGTAATACTATTTCTGCAGGCCTTACCATTTAATGTAAAAATGTCAATAGATTCATGTAAAATTTGGCTGACTTTGACTATTATGAAAACAATTCACTTATTTTTAAAATGAATTCATATTTTATATAACTTAAATTTGAAGTCTAAGCCATAAAAAATTATTTAAACAACAAAACAACAACAAAAAACCTGGATATATTACTCTGTTACAGGGATTAAAAGGCTTACAGGCAGCTGAGGTTGATTCCTCCTGAATTTCAGCTCTGAACCCCACCTTTCACTTACCTGATAACAGTAAAAAAAGTAAACCTCAGGACTGCTGCTCTTTAGGATGTAAATTATTACGACATGGTAAGTTGAAGATATCAGGGGTATGTTTGAAGCCCACTAAGGGAAAGCTACTTCTTCCTTGTCAAATGAATGGAATCTGTCTCTGGTCCTGGATTGAGACAAAACATTTCTGCTCTGCGGTTGCCTCCTCCATGAAGACCTAATCCAATTGTGTCTGTGAATTGCATAGCCAGGAGGCAACTCAGTACAAAATCTGATTCACCTAAAAGCGTGCCATGGCGGGACTAAGTGCAAGGAAACAGAAGGCAGGAAGATGGGAAAGGAATTGACCTTCTACAGAGCAAGCAGATTTATTAGAGAATACCCCTGAAAGGGCACCCTCCCACATTGGCTCTGGCTGGAGGAGATGGGAACCTCCTCACAGCCTGGAGTCTGGAGAACATGGCCCCCTGTTTCAGACTCGGGGTTTATATATTTTCCTCCCTCAGAGGAGAGGCAAGAGGTTTGGGACTGAAGTTGTGTCATGTCAAGCAAGTAGGGTAGATCTCCCAGTTATGAAGGATTGATCATGAAGAACTTCGGTCCAGGGAGTGCCCTGCGGCTGGAATTGCGAGTCAAATCAGGGAGAATCAATGGGGGAGGTGTGAGAGTCAGTCTCCTAAGGAAGAGACCAGGGAATGGTAACCAAGTGAGAAGCATTCAGGGCCTATTATTTCTCTGTTACAAATTATTCCCTTAATGAGATCATGTGCTTATGCTTTCCAGAAGCCCCTTCCTTAATGAGCCACTTAAGGGGCTTCACTGCTAAGCCTGGCTGCAGCTATGACTTCTGACTCAAAAAGGGCCGCTTTTCTTTTCTTCTTTAGCTCGTTTTAACTTGGTTATTAAGAAAATCCTTTGGGCTCTCTCACTGTTCTCTAAAGCCCCTCTCCAGTCTCTGCTGTGTGCCAATGTCCACTGCTAAACAAGCTTTTCTGGACCATATGTAAAAAGGGCATGCCTTTCTCTCTTCCTCTTCTTCTTCCTACTCCTGGAAGTTCCCAAGATTTACAGCTTGCCTGCCCTGCTGTGTCTTTGAAACACTAATAAATTGGGCACTGAGTTTCTGAGTCTGTTTATAAATTCTTTTATAAACGAAAGTTAAGCACTCAAAGAGAACCCCAGTTTTCCCAGTAACAATCCCACAACACTTCAGCTCTTTTCTTGGGATTCAAACATTTTACTTTTAAAAAATTATTTTCCTGTTTTAAAACATGTACATTATAAAACTTCTCAACTTTTTAAATTGAATCATTATTAATTTCATGTTATAGTAGTTTTCATTCACTAGAACATCACTTCCCTATTTATTTCATTTCTTTGTGCAACAATTTTAAGTCAGTCATGAGTTAAAATTAGCAAAATCTTTACATATTATGCATGGTTGAAGCAACTATCATATTAATGCAAATATATGAATCTGTACACACAATTAGTGTTTTGCACTATTTTCATTTATAATACTTTACTTTGCACATGCTTATAGTTCACCCATTCTGTGTTTTTGCTGTGTTTTGCTTTTTTAACTCAAATAGATGGATGTATTTCTAAGACATAAGCAGTATTATCTTAGTCTGCTGAAATGCATCAAATACTTCATTAGTTTCATCGCTCTGCTGATTCAAGGTCGCAGACCCTTTGCTTCTCTTATTTTCAGAGATAATGCCTATTTTCTAGTCCTCAGTCTTTGTCTTGGGTATGTCTTTGCCTCGCTCCCATGTTGTAGGAGTTGGTAACTGCCAACTAGAAACTAGGATCAGCTTCACGAACAGGCGTGCCAACTTATGGAGGATCCTAGGACTTTCTGTTTGGAAAAAATGATTTTTTTCTTATTCTCCCAATGTTTTCTATTCAACGTTACGTAGAAAATTCATGTTTTATATTTTTCTTAAATTATTCTTCATGCCTATTCTAGTTTTTATAAAACTTCAGGTTGAACATTCTTTTTTGTCTGAATTCTGACAATGTTTATGCATCTTCTAGTGTTCAGTGCTGTTGTGGCTAAGTGCATGTCAGTTTTAATATTTGTAAAATTTTTCTCTTTCAGAGCTTTTATAATATTCTCTTTATACTTTACATTGCACATTTTATTTTATATCTAGACTTAATCAACTTTATTTAGAGACAGTGAGAACACAGATTGGGGATAGTTTCTTGTATTATATCTTTGAAATTCTCATTTATTCCTTCCATATTATTTTTCCATATTATTTTGATGCAACAAAATTCCATTTCTTTTACTATTCTTATATTTGTTATTGATTTTATTCTATTTTAATTTTTACCAACTCCATTTTCTATTTTAATTTTTACCAACTCCATTAATTTATTTTTTTAATTAGTTATATTAATTTGTAAAAACTTCATTTGCTGGATATATACTTACAGTATTGCTGGATATATACTTACAGTATTGAATCCCTGTTTTATTTATACCACATTTTAATTCCCAGTTACTAGTCACATTTTCTCTGTATGGAATTTCCACCTTCTGTATTTTTTTACCCTTGATATGTGTTTTCAGTTTCTCTTCATTTTCCACTTTCTTCTCTATAATAAGATTTACAAATGTTTAGTGATGTCTAGATATTTATTAATCTTTATGAATAACTCTTGAGATCACTAGTTCCAGTCCACATGCCACCTGGTCCCTTAGCCACTCTGTGCCCTGTAACAGTCCAGGATACCAGGATTCCAAAGCAGAGGAGCATGAAGCTATCTCTTGATCGGTTCTGCCTCTCTGCCCATCTAGCAGCCACCTGACCCTTTGCACCACTCTGGGACTGCATGGAGTTGACCTGGAAGCAATCACCATCTTCTGTAATGATCAGTCTTCTCTTTTTAAGGACCCAATTATTTCCCAATTTTTCAGGCTTGTTTCATTCCTAATCCTTTCTTTCTGTCTTTATTCCTCCCCTGTGAAGTCCCTAGGAGAGGGCAAGGCTGTATAACCAGGATATGGAGGGATGTATTTTCTAGCAGAGCAGCAGTAGATGGACACCATTCTCCAAATGCAGACTTCTGACCCACCATAGCCATTTCAGCTTTGGGTCTTATGTATTCATTCTGGTGTCTTGTGAAAAATTTGTTGCTTAAAAATTTCCCCCTTTGGGGGCTGGAATGATAGCTCAGTGGTTAAGAACACTGTTCTTGCAGAGGACCCAGGTTTGAATCCCAGCACCCACATGGCAGCTAACAACTGTTGTAACTCCAGTTCCAGGGGATCCAACAGCCTCTTCTGTCCTCCGCCAGCATTACACACCTCTCCAGTTCCAGGGGATCCAACAGCCTCTTCTGTCCTCCGCCAGCATTGCACACCTCGGGTGTACTTACCTACATGCAGGCAATACACAAATACACATAAAAATAAAAATAATAAATAATTTTTTTTTAATTTCCCCCTTTGAAGTCCCAAGGCAATTCTCTAACTTCCTTTAGTCACTAAGGATTTTAGTGTTGGTTACTGAGAAAGTCAAGTGCAACCAAATTTAACCAGAAAGAGAATAATAATGAGAAGGAAAGGATTCTTTCCGATGGCCATGGTAGTGTTTTGATTGTTTGCATCTCTCCAGTCTCATAGAGCTCGTCACACTTTTGTTTAATATAAATGAAAAGAGTAGGCTTCTGTGAAAAAAAGGAAAATACTATTTTAAAAATATCTACCTTATAACTTTTATTGTGTTCTCATTAGATTCTGATAATCAAGGAATGTATTGGCAATTATCTGGAAAATTATTTTTTAAAGCTTTTAGCCTAAGCTCCTGAAATGCTGGTACTACATCTATCTGGTTACAGTGGGAATAGGAGCTGAACATAGAGTAAAATGCCACATGGGTCCTTTGGGTCAGGAGTCTCCTTGGCAAGAAGGAGGGCTCATTAGTTGGAATGCTGCTAGCTTTAACTTCAGATTTCTGTTGGAGAAGAAATGTCATCTTAGTAGCTAGCTTTCTCCTCTTTGAATAATATTCTCCTAAGGCATTTTAAAAACAAATACAGTATTTCATTACAAAATGTTAGGGCAGCAATATGCACGTACTCATCTTACAGTGTTCCTTTCTTAATGTCTTTTGTTATTAGCATAAGGACATACCAGTCTTGACATTGGGAGATGTAGATCGTGAATCTGCAGTTATTTACTAGCAAATAAATTTTGAGTAAATTATAAACTCAGCCTAGCCAAATTTTTAAAAATTATCTGTATATCAGAACTATCTACAAATTACAAAAATACGTTTATACCCAGTACTCAATCCAAATAAACCTAAATCTGAGTCCCTGTGTTTTGGTCTCTGATATCAAAGAGCTCCCTTGGTGATCTTAATATGTAGCTTGGAATGAGAATTACTGCCTCAAAGTCTCAATTTTTCATCCTTAAAATGGCATCAGCTTTAAATGCTAAGACCACCACTGTAGGGATATTTTAAGAATCAAAAGTAAATGGATGTCAAAAACATAGCACAGTTCCTGGAACATTATAAATAATTCATATCTCCTACTCCCTGGCTGCACTATAAATACAATTAAGGGGCAGATTACATCCTTGTTCACTGTTTCCTGTATGACACATAGAAAGTACTTAAAAATGTTTGTTGGTTCAATGAATCTTTTGCACTGTCTTTTGGAGGGGTAGACATTCTAGTGTTGACTTTTGTTCATCAACAAAACTCCTTATTATAACAGTGTTGATTATTTTCTTTGATGGAGTCATTTTCTTTTGAATGAATAATTTTAGTTATTTAGTTCTTTTAGGGGGACACAGTACCTCTTTTTCACACACCTGTACCTATCACACTTTCTCCCCCTTTTAATCTCATGTCTTCTTCCCTCCATCCCTTCCTCCTTCCTTTCTTCCCTCTCTCTTATGTTTTCTCCACCCTATCTCCTCCTCTCTGCTTATCACCCCTCTTTCTGTTGCTATCTCTCATATGAATACGTTCTCTTGGGACTTGTTTTACAGGAAAATCTGCACTTCTCTTAAATTTGCTTAGCAGCATCCTGTGTAGTCTGTCCCCTTACAATACAACAGCATTTAGAACTTGTCTCTTTAGGCAACACTCTCCTTTATATTTCAATATTTCACATCAATAAGTGACTACACATCTTTGAAAATGACAAAATATAGTTTGTCATTCCAACATTGACAGTGGTTTCCTTCCATAAAGCCTGTTTTAATGTTTTTTGCCTATGAAGTTCATGCCTTCAAAAATACCCCCAAAAGCTTGTAATAACTGTAACAGCTAATTTTTGTTGAGTATCTATCAACATCAGTCTAGGCATTTTAATGAGACATAAGTTCATAGTAATCACCATGTAAGGTAAATTCTGGTAATGTGTTATTATTATAATGTGAGAGGTAATTATTTATGAGAGTGTATGAGAGAGCCAGGGTACCCACAATCAATGCTTCATTCTGCTCTTCAGTTACTATGAGGCATTGGAAAAATCACTCACGTGCATAAACACATGCACATTTGTTCATTACATTTCTGTGTCAGATCTAGATTTTCCAACCCACACCTGCCCCTTTTTGTGCTTTGTAAAATAATGAAGTTAAACAGGTTACAAATAATTCCAGGAGAAATGGATCTCTAAATTTCAATGGAGTATAATATTGCAATTCCATAAAAGATACAAATGAACAATGTGCAGAGGGTCAGAGAATGCAGAGTGCTCAGCACTAAATGGAACTCCTGTATCCCACCCTCTCCTCCCAATCCTCAAGGATCATTGTAGAAAAGGGACAGGAAGACTGTAAAGCCAGAAGTGGTAGATGAATACAAGGAAACCTTGTTTTCCAGACACAACAGCTCATTTGCACACATGAACACATAACACTATGTCAGTGTTCAGAAGACCTGCTCAAGCTCAAGCCAGGGAAAATCCTAGTGTGGGTGGGATAAATAGAGAAGTAGGCAAGTAGCCCCAGTCCTGGCTGACAGACTCTTGGCAATTGATAGCTAGTTGGGGATGGGGTGGAGACAGAGAAAGAAAGAGAGAGAGAGAGAGAGAGAGAGAGAGAGAGAGAGAGAGAAAGTTTTCTTCAAGGGTATGAATCCAGATAGGCTGACCAGAGGATGTACTCATACCCAAGAGTATTTGAGAAATAAGTTAGACTTGATAGACATTTAAAGAGCAATAATAGAAGAAAGGAAGTCTGTGGGGGGTGGATAGTATGAAGCAGCAGGAGATGGGGTGGGTGGGTCTGAATATGATCAAAATACACTGTATGAAATTCTCAGAGGACCAATAAGAAAGAAAGGAAGGGAGGGAGGAAGGGAGAGAGGGAGAGAGGAAGGAAGGAAGGAAGGAAGGAAGGAAGGAAGGAAGGAAGGAAGGAAGGAAGGAAGGGTAAACAAACAAAATAGAAGAAATAAATTACCTGCAAGTATGCAAGTAGAGACTCTGTATTTTGGGAGAAGTTACATGGCAGAATGGCATGGGATCGGGGGCAGGAAGAGACAGAGATCTTGCTGAATACTTAAAGGGGCAGAGTTTGTTTGGATTATAAAGTAACTATGAAATGAATGTAAATTTTAAAATTCTGTCTTCATTAATTTGTAAGCATGACTTTGGGTAGATGCCTCTGCTTGACTCCTTACCTATTTAAAACTTAAGTCAGAAACAGTATTGGACTCAGAGAAATGTTTAATTCATCTTCCTCTTCCAAGTGACAGTCTATCATTGAGAGAACCCATGGCAAGAACTCAAGAAGCACAGGAATCTGGGGCAGACACTGAAGCACAGACAATGGAGGAATGCTGCTTACTGGCTTGCTCCTCTGGCCTGGGCCCAACCTGCTTTCTTACACAACCCAGGACCACCTGCCCAGGGCAAGGACCACCCACAGGATCTCCTTGTAAACCAGGCTGGCCTGGAACTTGCTATGTGGTCAAAAAAGCAAAACTAAAAATGACTTTGAGCAGCCATCTGGAGAAAGTGTCAGAACAAGTGGCGAGTGCACCAGGTCTCTCTCTGAAGGACGGTCATCTTTCACAGATGTATTTGAGGAAAGTTATGTCAAAAGTGGATATTCACAGTGCCACACACTTGTGATTTCAACACTTGGGAAGTGAATGCAGGTGGATCACAAGTTAGAGGTCAGTTGGAATTATAAAACAAACAAGACTCTCTTTCAAATAAAACAAACAAAGCACGAGGCAGGAACTTAGATTCCACAATGCTAAAAAGTGAGTTTCAGCCGGGCATGGTAGTGCAGGCCTGTAGTCCCAGCACTTGGGAGGCAGAAGCAGGTGGATCTCTGTGAGTTCAAGGCCAGCCTGGTGGACATAGTGAGCTCCAGGACAGCTGGGGCTACAGGGAAACCCTGTTTCAAAAAGACAAAAAAAAAAAAAGTGAGTTTCAGCCGGGCATGGTAGTGCAGGCCTGTAGTCCCAGCACTTGGGAGGCAGAAGCAGGTGGATCTCTGTGAGTTCAAGGCCAGCCTGGTGGACATAGTGAGCTCCAGGACAGCTGGGGCTACAGGGAAACCCTGTTTCAAAAAGACAAAAAAAAAAAAAGTGAGTTTCAGCCGGGCATGGTAGTGCAGGCCTGTAGTCCCAGCACTTGGGAGGCAGAAGCAGGTGGATCTCTGTGAGTTCAAGGCCAGCCTGGTGGACATAGTGAGCTCCAGGACAGCTGGGGCTACAGGGAAACCCTGCTTCAAAAAGACAAAAAAAAAAAAAGTGAGTTTCATTCAGATATGCAGAAGAAAGTTTCTCCTGTAATGTTATCTAACATGAATTTTAAAATGAATATAGTTGCTCTTTTTTTCTTAATAAAAAGAAAGGTCTGTGCATGATATTTTTGATACTGCAAAATCTCAGACATTTTTCAAGTCTTGAGATATGTTCTTGGGAAGGAAAAGTTTGGACTCAACACTGAACATCCTTGGGGAAACATGAAAGAGCAAATGCGGTGGAGATTGATGCACAGCTGGATAATGCGGAGAGAGATCATTTAGGTCGGAACATGGAGTGAGAGCTGGGGAAATTTTTGCACCTGTGTTTGGCTGGTTACTGAATTTAGAACAAATTTTCTGCAGGGCAGAAATTCTTGTGGAAGCAAAAGCTTTTCAGTGCTCAGCACAGACACAATAAAAGAACTGGCTGCTTTATGAGATTAGAATTCCTTTTCCAGTGTGTGGCTTGCATTGAAAATAAATGACACAAATAAGTGACACAAACTCATGCAAGGATCAAACACCTGGTTACACGGGCATCTGAGGCAGGGACATGGTAGTCAACTTTGGCACAGAAACTCCTGATCCCATTCAAATGTAAGTGAAACAAGTTGGGAAAATTTATATTAAGCAAAAGAAAAAGGAAGATGAGGTTCCTGTGCTGAGGTCTCCAGCGAGTATCTATCTCCATGCATAGAGGAGACCTAGGCATTCAGAGGTACCACATTTGCAAGTCTGGCAGGAGAGTGGGAAAGAATATTATTTCTGTCAAAGTGGGGCAAATTTTGTGTGGTTGTAGGACTCCAGGAATGTTGCCCATGTTCGTCACTGTCTCCCACTATAGGAAGGATGAGGGAGTTTCATGGCATCCACCCAGTTGACATGTTCTTTCTTGCTGATGCAAAACTGTGAAATACAGAGTAACGGTGCTGGAAAATTGATAAAGGCTCCAGAGTGGTGTCTTCAGAGTCCCAGGGAATATGGCTTGTCACAGAAGTTTGGCTGTGTTGCAGCTCAAAAGAAAAATGTATTGGGGTAGTGGTGGGCAGGCATGGGTAAAGACACTTGCAGCCAAACCTCATGATTTGCAGGACTCACGAGGTGGAAGGGAATAACTGATTTCACAAACTTATTCTTTCTCCTCCACATATGTGTTGTGGCATGCGTACACCCCCCCACACAGACAGACACACACAGAGAGAGAGAGAGAGAGAGAGAGAGAGAGAGAGAGAGAGAAATCATACGCAATAATTTTTTAATGTTGGAATTTTAAGAAAATAGTTTTTGGTACTGCACCATGAATATCAAATTATTGCTGTCTTATCTATTGAAGTGTCACTTGACCTATGACCTAAATTCTTAGTTAAGAATATACAAAGCTGCAGTTGTCTATCCAGACTATAACCAAATTGTGGAACAGTTTGTCCCCAAAAAGTACTTTTTCCCACCAGAACGGCCTGTAGACCACATGGTAATAGCACTTTGGAATGATGTGAGGGGTGCATGTTTTATTTGAGACAAGCTAAAATTTATTTATGTTCCTCCACATTATTGCCTATAGGATCAGAACGACAGCCTGCCAAACATCCACAACTCTACAAAAAACACCAGGAAAAATTGGAAACCATGTTCGGAGACATTTACGGCTTGGTTTTGTGAAAATTTCCAACCCTGCACTTAACTCTTGTATATAAAACATTTTTAGAAAACAGGAGTATGCTTGTGTCTGTGTAAGACATGATCTGCTTAGAACAGTAACAGTACTTAGTGGAGTAAAAATAGCCCAGAACATCTGAGGAGTATGGAGGAATGGATGCCAATTTCTCTACAGAAAGAATTGTAAAGAACTTTTTTAGAATGTTAGCTTGTGTTCTTGTAGGTTAAGAGTGACTGAAATAGGAACGCACAATAATTTTTGCTCTTTAGAACACTAAAAGAAGAGACTGGAGGGATCACTGAATTGTCAAAAGTCTAAGATACTGATTTTGCTTTGTGTAAAGACTGTCATGGCCTTCCCTTCAGAAACCCAGACACACAAAATAAACTCAGTGCAGGTATGTACCTCAAACTCAATATAGGCAAATGGAGCATTTGCTCTTACCTCCTTCAGCACATCCCTCAGATCGATTTTTGACTCTAGTTTTGTACCTCAGATCCTATTAGGTAGTTGTACTAGAGTGATTTTTCAAAATCGGCTTGGACTTGTATGTGCTTGCCTCCACAATTTAACCTTGATCCATGCCTCAGCCATCCCACTGGCTTTCAGCCTATGCCCCTTGTCTCGTGTTCCTTGCTCCTTCTTTGCATGACTATCATGGTATTCATGGGAAAGTTTGCTAAGACCATTTCACTTGCATTCTCTTTATAGTGGAAATCTTCTCAACACTCTTAAACACAAATGTAGTCATATGAATTTCTTGGCCACTGCAATGTGCAAGAGATTCTGTGTTCATTCTGGAAAGTAGGTAAAAGCAAATGAGTCTGAAAGAGAGGTGATAAATGTTAACTAAGGTTCCAGTTATTAGATTGAAGCCTCTGGAAACACTGGCTAAATTTCTAAGATATGAAAAAAGAGGTCCCTTAAGCTACTGAGACTTTCAATTGGCAGCTAATTTCTCCTATCTTAGTTGATAAAAAGTAATTCTAAGAGGTGTTCGACAACAAGGAAAAAAAATCTCAAATTCCTGGCACTGGCTATGCTGAAGCCTGATTGGTATGACGGAAATACAGTGGGAAGGTAGCTGGGTGGTTGTTTTAGGTAGAAGCAAATTTCTCATGTAGTTTCAGGGAAAGGAAATGCACCCACTGGGCTTATGTCTTCACCCAAAGAACCAAAACTTTGATATGATGCTAAAAAGAAGTTATGAAAAATGGTTAATATTCTAAGAAATGAGAGACACTAATAAAAGCTCAAAATGAGAACATATCTCTTCATACACACAGCTTCTAACCAGTGAAAACAAAGCTATGAAGCCCTTAAAAATGATTATTAAAATTTGACTTGTCAGCAGCAAGGCTTATAACACACTTATGGCCATCACATGTATTTAATCCTTTCTAAGGGGATAAACACTTCATCTGGCAAATCTTTCCAATTGACCAGGATGACCTAAACAGATGATACATGGATGCCTCCAAAAGAGTTGCGAGTCTATTTTTTCTGGAGCTAACTAAAAGTAAATGGGAAATAGATAACTATAACTTTGAAAGAAATATGGCTAAAAGGACTATTTTTGTTCTTGGTTCTTTTTTATTGAATTTTTGCAATTTTCAGATAACATTTTATGGTATTTAGAGCCGCTCCCCCATTTGCACCTTCCCTTGTGCCCCCCTGCCCAATATAACGTACTCTAATATCATAGATAGATAGATGATAGATGATAGATAGATGATTGATAGGTAGATAGATGATATGATAGATAGATAGGTAGATAGATGATAGATAGATAGATAGATAGATGATTGACAGATAGATACATAGATACATAGACCTATCAAGTCCTTATCTAAAGGAATATTGACAACTGATTGCTGTTAGGTGAGGAACAGCTGACCTTCCTAAAACAAAGACCTCTAGACAGGCTGACTAGATTCACCAGATGGACAAGTAGTGGGGAATGGCTGGGGTGCTGACAACACAGCAGACAGTAGCAGGGATATCATAGTATAAGGGTTGGGGGAGGAAGGCTTTGGGAGGGTGCCATCTGGGAAGTGGGTGTATAGTTGAATAATATGGTGATAGATAGATAGATAGATACATACATACATACATACACACATACATAGATATAAAGTCTAATTTATGTACCCAAATGTCCTTCAGTGTGAGTCCATCCACTGGAGCCTAGTTAAAGCACTAGGAGTTCCATGCTTGAAAGAGACTGTCTCTGCCCCTCCCAGCAGCCATCTATTGACATAATTTCATTAGGTGGGCTTGGAGCTTCTAGCCCACTTCCCCAGGTCTGTGATGAGATTTTGTCTAGTTTGATCTTACAGGGGATTGTGCATACTATCATCATTGCTGTGTATTCATAGGAGTAACTGACTTGCTAACTGGTAAAAAGTTTCATTGTGGTTATTCATTACCTCTGGCTTTTGTAATCTTTCTGCCACATGACCCTTGTGCCTTTTAGGGTAGAAGTTTGATGTAGGTCTCCTATTCATAGATTAAGCACTCTGTAGCTCCTTGTTCTCTGCACATTTGCCAGGGTTTCTGTGTTAATCACCAGTTACATAGGAAAACTGCTTTGGTGAGAAGTGAGAACTGCATTAATCTATGGGTATAAGAATAAATCATTAAGATTCAGTTTAATATTAAATTTCTAACAGTAGAAAATTGGTGTTAGGTACTCGCTTTTGTTCTGTGACCTGTTTAGCTTCAGGTTACTAAGACTAATATCAACATCAGGTATGGACTCTATTTTGGGAAGTGGACATTAAACCAAACTAAAGAGTGGTTGGTTATTCCCTTAATACTTGTACCACTGTTATACTGATGGGCATGTCTTTTTAAGGGAAATTGATATTGTAGTTCCCACTATTCACATCTGTGTAAAGTTGATGATTAATTTTTCTTTCCAGTAGCATGTATAGCACCTTCCAACACTGTGTATGCTAGCCAGTAGAGATGAGACTCTAAAGTTAGCACCAGCTTGATTTTTCCTTATTTGTTTTATAGATCATGTACATAGAGTCCTCAGCAATAGAGTCTCACCATCCAGTTCTGGTGGGTAATCGTGAGCAATGGCAATGACCAGTATTATTTGAAGGTCAAGGGACCCCTGGTCAACAGTTTCTAAAGAGGGAGTCAATTCCTTGCATTGAGGCTTTTTTTCATTTGCCTAGGTTATTTAAAAATGACAATGTCCCCTGTTATAATTCCTCTTAATCTCTTTATACAATGTCTAAGAAAAACATGTATATCAAAGAACATCATTATTTGAGTAACGAGGCAACCTACAGAATGGGCAAAAAAAGCTTTACTACCTGTACCTCAGAGAGGAGCAGTATCTAGAATATACCTTCAATATACAAAGAACTCAAAAACTAAACATAAAAAGCCTAATTACAAAGCAGGGCAAGGAGCTGAACAGAGAGTTCCCTAAAGATGAAACAGAAATGGCTGTGAAGTACTTAAAAAGTACTCAACATCTTCAGCCATCAGGGAAATGCAAATTAAAATCACTTTGAGATTTCATCTCACCCCTCTCAAAATAGCAAAGATTCAAAAAATAAACAAAAATGCATGCTGGCAAGGCTGTGGAAAGGGGAGCTCTTATCCACTGCTGGTGGCAGTGCAAAGTCATGTAGCCACTCTGAAAATCAGTGTGCAGATTCCTCAAAAAGGTCAAAATTGATGTACCGTGCGACCCAGCCATGCCCAGCCACTCAAAAGACTCTATACCCTACTACGGAAATACCTGTTTGTCTACGTTCATTGTGGCTTTTGTCAAAATAAGCAGAAATTTGAAACAACCTAGGAGTCCATTAACTGATGGTTGGGTAATGAAGGTGTAGTACATAGACAAAATGGAAAATTATTCAGCTCTTAAAAAACGTGAAATTATAAAATTCACAGGTAAAGGGATGGAACTGGAAATAATCATCCTGTGTGAGGTACCCAGACTCAGAAAGACAAACATCACATATTCTCTCCCATTGCTGGATGCTAGTTTGTAGTTTCAAATTGGAAATTCGGAGAAGTCGGTCATGGGTGGGTGAGTGGGAGTCTTCTTGGGAGGGGTGTAGAATGTAGTGATAAGAAGGGGGAAAGAGGAACATCAGACTAGGAAGGGTTAACACAGGTAGAGAATGGGAGGACAGGGCAAAGGAGGGATTACAGGGAAGGATCAGTAAAACTAAAGGCCTTTTGAAAAAGCCATGGAAACCTACCACTTTAGAAGCTTCTTAAAGTACAAAGAACTGTTAACCTGAGGTTGGAGAAATGGCTAAATGGTTAAGAGCATTGGCTGTTCTTTCAGAGCGTGGGATCTGGAGTTCTGTTCTCAGCATCCATATGGGGGCTAACAACCATCCATTACTCGAGTTCCAGTGGATCAGACATCATCATCTGGCCTCTAGGTACATTGCACGGATACAGTGTGCCCTTACAAATATGCAGGCAAAACACTCAAACATATAAAAATAAACATTTTTAAAGCTGTATTAATCTATGAAACTAAGACTATTTGAGAATTAAATATTTCTAATGTCCTAAAACTTCTATAGGTGAAGAAGACACAGAAACCCACTCAGCCTTCTCATACCCTCTGTGGAAGCACCCAATGAAGATAACGTAAAATTAAATGTAGGTGCTCAGAACTCTTGAGAACTGTAAGTGGCTGACTCTTACCTGGGAGAAACTTTCACAGGGCCTCCCTGAGTGCTCAGAGGAGCTGTACATTGATATGGTTCAATGGCTCTGAGATGTCCTGGCCATTATTTGTCTACCTAAATATGAATGTCCTCCCAGTCCTTCCATGTCTTTGCATCCAATGACACAGAAAAGTCTGGAATTATGGAGAATGATAACATAAGTTGTTTTATGTTAAATAATTCCTTGTATCTTCATTACTTAATTCATATTAATTATTTAGAATAATTGATTCTTTATAATAATTCAGTCTTTGGGATAATATTCTGGAACAGACTAGTAAAGCACAGTGATGTGTTAGCAGAGATGTGTCACTCAAAGGCAGAGGTTGAGAGCCATTACATGATCTGTGATATGGTCTTTGAGTTCTGGTTATGGAAGCAAGGCCATTTGGGGGACCCTTGAGTAAATGAGTAAACAAAATCCATCTGTTGACTGGTAGTAGACACATAGGACAAATGAGAAATTGCATTATGTTTGCAATCTGCTTAGAGTTTGGGAATTGTTAAATACTGCAGAGCAACACAAGCTATCCTAATACTGATGAACTCAAGTTCTACCTTAGAGCTAGAACCCAGAATTATCAAAACTACAACATATTCGCTGCTCTTTTTTGTAAATCCTCTCGGTGGCTCAGAGTTAAAAAAAAAAGGCAATATCTAAATATAAACTCTTCCTGACATATTCTGACCTAGTTTCTCACCTTGATTTTCCATTTCATTCTTTCAATCACAGTCAGGTATGATATAATGAGAAGAATCTTATTTTCCCCTCATGTTGTTTCTGAGTAGAAAATACAGCCCATTTAGGAACAAAGATCTCTCTTGTGTTTGCTTCATGATTTCTCAAATATTTCTTCTGTAACACTTATCTGACCACCCTTTATAAGGTCATAGCTATCCATCCCTGGTCCATCAAAGTATGTGTGTCAGAGTCAGACACAAATCAGAATGAGGAGCTGGAGTGGGTACTAGGAATTGAGCTCTGGTCCTCTGGAAGAGCAGTAAGCATCCTTAATTCTGGAGCCATCTCTCCAGCCCCAATGTGATGCCTCTTCTATCATTATCATGGTGCTTAGGTTCTAGTGTGTTGTGAGTATATATAGAGATGAAAAAGGGTTAAATCTATCAATAAATAATATGTCAGTGGGGGTTAAAAGTTATGGAGGACTTAAAGGCGACAAAATTTATTAATCAGAAAGGTCAATTTGAATCGTTTGTCTATTCTGTCTTTTGTGCCAGATAGTCCTTACCTACCATCTGCCTCCTTCTGATACTGCACCCAGTTTGTACCATGAGAGCCACTCCCCACACTCATAGGAATCCTTTGTCTTAAATGCTGTCACTCTACACAATCCTTATAATCCTCTGCTTCCTTGGTCATTCCCTGGGTCCAGGGTTGCATCTATACCTTCGTGAGCAAGGATTCATAGATAAGGTCAGAAGAGTTTTTAAGCAGACTAGAAAGCTCTGTTGTACTGAAACCTGATTATTTTCTTAGTTCTTTGGCCCCTACAGCTGAATACCAAAGACTGGATCTTATAAACCATTGAAAGAACAATTTTTTTTCCACAGAGTACTAGAGCATTGACAATCCCAAAATCAAGGCTCCAGGATTTGTGGTTCCTGGTGAGCACCTGTTCCCTGGTTCATAGCTATTTTTGTTTGCTTATTTGCTTTGGTTTGGTTTGGTTTTGGATGCAATATGAGCTAGAAGGGTCAAAGAAGCTTTGGGTTTGTTTAAATACAGTGACTAATCATATTCCTAAATGTTCCCTACCCTGATGATTTCTCAAAATCCCCTACCCCACAAATGCTGCCATATCATTTGTTTACAGCATATCATAGGTGAGAGGCATGTCTTAATATTCTGTAATGATTCTCTTTACTTGGAAGTAAGCAAGCATGTAGGTATAAAGTCCTTATTGTACTTACTCTGGAGGATTTCTCTGAAGGAAAGATTTTGCAAGCTGTGAAGAGCACCTTCTGTAAGCTTCTACAAGCAACACAAATTGCAGTTCAAGAAGCACAGCTCTTAGTTATGTATTTACTGGTGACCTGACCATGCTCCAATGGATAGTCCCAATCCAAGGGTTACTCAGATAACTCTTGTTAAGCTAAAACCCCAAAACCAAAGTCATGAATCTAGGAAATGGACTGGTAGGGAGGAGGTAGGGGTGACAAGGTAGAAGGGCAATGATAGAAAGGAAGAGAAAAACAATAACCGGAATGCATTGTACACATGTATAAAATTGTCAAAGAACTGACATTAGATACTCAGTATTGGTAGCTCAGCACACCCACAGATCTGATTAGATGGCACCTATATCAATAGTGGTCAAACATGTTAGGTTCCTTGCTATTCTGAGTATGTATTATAAATGTAAATGCATGAAATTTATAAAAGTTATTGTGTGTGAGGTGAGCTCTGTTTTCTACTGGCAGAAAAGCAGAGACTGGCTAGTTTATTGAGGACGAGGAGCAGGAGGAGGAAGGCTAGAAACGTGAGCAGATTATTTCTAACATATAGTGTCTGCTTTTGTTTGCATTCTGTAGGTAGATTGTACGTGTGTTCTACATTTAGTTTGTACAAATAGAAATCCCTTTCTTTTGCTAAAAATCACTAATTTTTTTCTACTTCTTCTTATAACTGTGGGTATTTAACCATCAGTGAGTACCAGGCAGTACTGTGCTTGATCTTCTGAATTTTCTCTATCTCCATTAAACAATGCACTTTTAAACTTTTTAAAAATTTTATATATTATTTTTATTTTATGTGTATGCGTGCATTGCCACATATAGGTAAGTGCACTCGGGTCGTGCAATGCCTGCGGAAGTCAGAAGAGGTTGTCGAATCCCCTGGGCTTGGAGTTACGGACAGTTGTTACTGCCATATGGGTGCTGAGATTCGAACCTGGGTCTTCTGCAAGAACAACCAGTGCTCTTAACCGCTGAGCCATCTCTCCAGCCCCTGAACCATGCACTTTTAAAATACAGAACCCTGGCACAGAGTCTAAAACATAGCTTACCTTCATTCTTTTGCTTGACTGATATATTTAGGTGTCTTAACACTAGCACCATCACTGCCACCACCAGTGTATCTGGCTTTTGGCTAACATTCATTTTGGTTATCTTTCCCTGGTCTCATATTCTATAGGTCAACTTCTCAATTGACAGTCTCTTCCTAACTCCTTTCCAACATGAAATCTTGAATACCTTTGATTAACAATAACTAGTGATGCCCGATCCCCAAATCCTGTCAACATCTATCTATGAACATTTGGGCAAGTGTTGCTATTATCTGAGAGCAGTTGTTTCACCCAGATAATTTCTAGATGTGGATTTAATAAGAGGATTGAGAATATACTAATGTTTATGAGTTTGCAACTCAGGTGTTTTAATTGCTGTACCTACCAGGGTGATCTTCCTGAAGCCAAACTTAGCTCTTCCCTGCTCTCCTTCCCCCGTTTTGCTTGAGCATACCCTGAGTAACCTCTTTTGGGTATTTTCCCTTTTGCTGTCAGAAAGGCCTTAATGGGTTCTGTCAGACAAACACCTCACAGATGAAACATCTGAAGAACAGTCTGGTTTAGATAATACATTGGTAGCAGCTATTTTATTTCAAAGTAAATCCATCAATTAATAAGTGAACATGACAGATAAAGTGACAACGTTTCTTTGTCCTCAAAAGAAGTAGCTAAAGAAAAGCGAACACAGGATAAGTGAAGAGGAAAGATCACCTCTGGGAAAGAAAAAGAGTCCCTTGGGAAGGCAGAAGGCACACTAAATAGATCTGTCAGATCCTTTTAGACTTTGATGAAAGACAGCGCTCGATATTAGGAAGACTCCAATCCACAAAAATTCTTTACCTTAGATGAATTCTAAACCCTGCTAAAAAGGAAGATCAAGAACAAAATGAAGTGAGACTTAAAGATAATGGCAATGAGGAATAATTTAGCTAACTCTGTAATTAGATATATGTTTTTCAGTTACTTAATTCCAAAGAACAGTTGAGGAAAAAAACAACCCAGCCATTCAGACCTTTAATGTTATATATTTATGAACGCACACAAGTGTGCACCAATGTATTGCCACAAGCCTATTGCTAACATTAACATATTTCCCTTCAGAAGATTTGTTCCTATATTTTAAGGCAGAATTGAATAAACATTTAATATTTGCCGTCTGTGTAAAGTAGTATGTATGCATAATTGCTAATACAGTGGTATATCACAAATAAACTCATCATAAATTTGTAGTCAAGTAGTCACACTTACTGTAATGATAATGTGCTGCGTTTAATGGACAAAATTATTATTCCTTTGTCTCCATATAACTATAATTAGCAGACTCCTTATCATATAATTTATTGAAGTAGGAATTTTGCAAATTAATTTTATTTTAGTCTTCCACAGTTTTAATGTCTCAAAAGATGTATTATTATATTTGGTTGATGCTCATCTATTTTTAGTTTATACGATGATAAAAGTAATTATTGCTTGGCACTCTTTCACACTTATATGAGTAATAGAGGAATTTTTCAGTTACACTATTTTTTTTTTTTTTGAAGCAAACTCTGCAGTGGGTGATAACAAGGTACCACACTGACTGATCTTCCCCTAGCACTGGCATTGTTGTGTAGCTCCTGCACACATTGAGTACTGGAATCCTGTACCTAATGGAATATGCTAAAATGAGACAGTTTAACTTCCAAGGAAACAAGAGCCGTTGTGGCTTCTGCTCTGATCTCTCATGGGTCTTTGGCTCTAGGAAACCAGTTCTCATAGTGTAAAAACACTTAAGTACAAGCTGGCAAGTGCACATGGTATAAACTAACGTGTCTGGGCAGCAGCTAGCATCAAATTACAGGCCACTGCAGAGAACAGCTGTGGGTTCAGATCCTCTTGGTCCATTCAAGATTCCACATGACTGTAATCCTGACTCGTACTCATACTCACCTTCCAAGGTCACTTATACATGACACACTCAGATGAAGCACTTCTGAAATTTCTATCCAAAGAGACTGCTCTGCATATTATTGTTTTGATGAGTAAAGTTTGTGGGTGGTTGTTAACACAGCAATAGATAACTAATATGCAGGCTTCACCCATTTCATTTACATCTCAAAATCAATGCAGATATTGCTTTTTATTTCAAATGAAATACTTTTGTTTGTATCAAATTATTAGCTGACTTGTTATATTCATGTTTCTTCCTCTAGGCAGGCAGGAGTGTCATGACAAATACTCATTTTCACCTTTTTGCTCGTCAGTAACAAGTGAAACCTCTTCAGTAGATGGCAAAGTGGGCCCTTTAAGTCATAACATTTTCCTCAGATATTACTATATTAATGTTCAATAAAGTCACAATTCATTGCCAGCAAAATTTTTCTTTCTTACATATCTAAATTTCTCATACAGAGTGGAATATATTTTTCCCTTGACCATTATTTGCTCTATATTTAACATATGCTGAAGTAATATGCATCCCTGATTACTATGCAATGAAACTAATAAACATATCTGATCACAATAAGAGGATCAGAAACTATTTAATTACAGATAAATTAATTTTAAGAAATTAGGATATATTACATTTGAGGAAAACATATAAGCATATTTTATTTTCAAAGATCAGTATTGCATTTGTAAACAAATAATTTCTACATTTAAAATGTAAGAAAACAGATGACATCAACATTTTGATTTTGACTCTTAGAAGCCAACTACTTCCTATCTAATTTCTGAAATTGTATAACCTGTCTATGTGACAAAACATTTGTATTTATGAATTCATTTACTTCAAAGCCATCTACTGATCATTTATGGTAATTTATGTATTAATCACTAATTACTGCTCTATACTCATTTTACTTATCATATGTAGCTTATTTCCCCAAATCTGAGTATATTTTGAAGTTTCACCGGCTGTCTTGATACTGTGCAACTGTTTCCTATGAATTCAAACATTCCTTCCTAGAGGAAAGGTGTCTGTGAATTTCAGGAAACTAAGGAAACTTATGTAGTATCAGAAGCTAAGAGTACTTACCAACTTCCAGAAGTTGCAACATTCATAAGGCTTCTCTCCATAGTTATAAAAGCACTAGAGAGGAGCGTCTGGAAATGTTACGTTTATAAGTCAGCACTCACCCAGGAATGAACTCTTTGGAAATGCACTTGGCTTTGCACATGCTCCTATAAATAACCCCAATAAACTTTCGGGTTCACTAAATAGACTTGAATGGAATTATCTTTTTTCTTTCATTAGTGTCTTATCTGGTGTGACTAGACATATCTACATACATCATTAGGAAAATTCATATAGCATCTGAACTAAAAATAATCTTGAAAATGACAGCATGCTTTAAATTTTATATTACAGCATTAATATAAGATATTCCTAAACTACTTTTAATATAGTCCCACAGTGAATAATTTCAATAAAAAACAATTTATTTTATTAGAATGAAAGAAATTAATTTAATAAGAAATAAAATGCATATTATAAAACAGTACTAACATGTCACATGTCATGAATGTTAGCATAAAGATATATGCACAAACATTCTAATTCATAGTTCAATTGCTAAATCAAATAAAAAAAATACTGCCTCTATTTTTTGTCAACAAACATCCTGAGAATACTCATTTTCTTCTTGAAAATCCATTTTCTGTTTGGATAATTCCTGCACTTGAGTTTGCATGTGTAGATAGGGCCATAATCCCTCTTGTCAGTTTGCAAAATCATGACGTTGTTCAACTGAAGCTCAGGAATGAGAGCGTCAAGCTCCATTATTCTCCAAAAGGTCCATTTTTGTGCATTGTGTCTATTCAAAAAAAATAAATCTTGCAGTTCAAATGGCCATATGCTTCCCATTTTAGCACAAGTGACCACAGTAAACCAGCTGCAACTTAACAAATAATGATATTGTGTAAATAAGAGAAAACGCCGATTGAAAATGACCACACAGCATTTTTCCAGTTAGAAAAAGAAAATTGATAGAAAAATATCTTCTGTGGAAAATATATATTTAGAATATTATTAATCCTTTTTTCAACTGTTTTTCTAAATTTAGATAAGTAATATAATTAGAAACCAAAATTATCTCTTACAATAAATAAATAACTCACTGTATTAAGTAGACAGTTTTCAAAAGAAAAATTATAAGTGGCCAATATGTATTTGAGAAACTGTTAAACATCTTATCATCAGCGAAATACAAATTTAAACAGCTTTTAGATTTCCTCTAAACCAGTCAGAATGGCTATTACCAAAAAAAGATGTACTCTTGCTCTGGAGTGTGTTACTGAATATGTTAAAGCTGTAGTGAGCCTGGTCTCCATAGTGAATCCAGGACAGAAGACCAAAAAAAATCTCCATTTCATGAAGAAGCATAAAAATTTGTTTCATGTTAATTAGTAGATGTGAAAAACATTACCATCAAAATCTACCTGATGACTTTATATCCATGCTCAGATGCCAAGGAGCTCAGAAAGTAACTGCCTGTGACTAGTAGTAATCAGATATATAGAGATTATAAACACATGTGCAAACATCTTAATGGCAACTGCATTAAAAATGAATTTTTCTCTATGAAACTGCGTATTTTAATAATGAAATGGAGATCTTTTTTTAAAGGTTAAAACCTCATTTAATTTTATGTCTTATAGGGTTTATACTGAGTGTAATATTGTATAACTATAATAATTCAACTGTAAACCTAAAAATGTACAGCCAATTTTGAAAGAAATGCATCCTAGCTCAGAAAATTGTTATTGAATATGTCAATACCATTGTATTGAAATGCTTCTTGTAAGTATGTGGTTATTAAATAAATAATTTAAAAAAAACTAACAAATGCTGGTGAGGATGAGGGGAGAGTGGAATCTTTTTTTTTTTTAAAAAAAAGAATTTATTTATTGCCTGCATGTGTGTAAGTGCACCCACGTTGTGCAATGCCTGTGGAGGTCAGAAGAAGGCATTGGATTCCTCCAGAACTGGAGTTATGGATGTTTGTTAGCCACCATGTGAGTGCTGGGAATTGAACCTGTGTCCTCTGCAAGAGCAGTCAATGCTCTTAATCGCTGAGCCATCTCTCCGCCTTTACACACTGATAGTGAGAATATACACTATTGCAGGCATTATAGAAATCAGCATGGAAGTTTCTCAGAAAACTAAAAGTGTACTGGAACATTGTATGACTCTTCTGGATAGATTCAGCTGTCAACCTGATACACCTGGATAGAGGAAACCTCAAGTGAGGAATTACTTACACTGGGTTGGCCTGGGACCATGTTCATGAATTTTCTTGATTGTTAAATGATATGGGAGGACCCAGTCCACTGTGGGCAGTGCCACCCCTAGTCAAGTGGTCCTGTGTTGTATAAGAAAGCAGGCTGAGCATGAGTCAGACAGTAAGCAGTGTTCCTCCATGGTCTGTGCTCCAGGTTTCTGCCCTGAGTTTTCTGCTGTGGTTTCCACTGATGGACTTTGAGCTGTAAACCAAGTAAATCCTTTCCTCCCCAAATTGGTTTTAATCAGTGATTTTATCATAGCACTAGAAAGCTAACCAGAACAATGATCCAGCTGTGCTCAAAGGCTACTAATAGCACACAGGCACTTATACACCCATACTTAACATGGCACTATTCACAATAGCCAAGATATGGAAGTCCTAGAAGTCCATCAATAGATGATTTAAAAAAAAGTCATATAATTACACACTGGAATTTTATTCATCAGTGTAGACAAATAACATCATAGTATTTTCAGGAAAAAGATGGACCTGGAAGTCATTACATTAGTTTAAATAATCTAGATTCTGAAAGACAAATAGTGCATATACGTATGCACTCATATGTGGGACCTAGATTTACATTTGCCTATGGGTTGTGGGTGTGTATGTCTGTGTGACATGATGATAGAACCAGGAGAGGAGAAGACATCTTAAGGAAAGGAAGGGGGCAAAGAGAGTATGAGGTACTTGATTCATGAAAACAGAAGGGAGCTATTAGCAGTGAAGGAAGGGTACTACTAGCAAGGGACGGGTAGGGGGACTGGGAAGATTATGGAGAGAGCTGTGAATGTGAACGAGAACCAAGTGTGAATGTGAATGAGAACCAAGTGTGTATAAAGTATTGGAATGAAACTCATTACTTTGTGTGCTAACTTAAAAAATAATGTTAAAAACTCCTGGCAACTGGTGGCTGCTAGGAAGGGAAGATTCAGTCTCATTTAAGGGCTAGTCTAAGTAGATTGACCAGACTCCAGTGGATGTACCTGCACCAAAGGGCATTTGGGGAAACAAGCCTGACTCTATAGGCGTGTGTGTGTGTGTGTGTGTGTACAGAAATTTGGTGAAAGAGTTAGAAAGGGGGGTTTAGATATGGAAGGATATCTAAATATGATCAAAATATATTGTATGAAATTCACAAAAAATAAGATTGAAAGAAATAACTTTTTGAAAACTCAAACTACAGAAATATGAGTTTAGGGTTGTAATTAGCCTTTGTAGTTTGGGGATTGGTTGGTAAGTTTTGCTTTCCAAAATCACTTTTACTTTAATTGAAAAGTATTGTAATGCACATATATTTTAATTACATGTATAATAATATGGATGACACTGAAGGGATAACTATATAATTTGAATGCAGAAAAACCAAAAATACAATTTGTAGTGCATAGGGCAAATTCAACTATGATAATATTACCAACTAAAAAACTCAAATCACCTAGACACATCTGGTCTTTGAAATGAATAGTTCTGGGACAACTAGATGATCATTTGTGAAAATAAGAATTATATTAACATTGTGTCTTCCATCCTTCACAAAAACAAGTTCCAAATTTATTAGAGATCCTAATTCTACAGGAGGTAGCCATACCCATACAATAGAAGCCATGGAGAATGCCTTTTAATTATGACTGTAGCACCCGATGTTTAAACCAATCCTGACACATTCCACAATGACTGGATTGGTATGAAATTCCTAACATGTTGAATGAAAAATGGTATGCCAGGCATGATGGTACATGCCTTTAAATACAGCACTAGGGAAGATCAAAACAGTCTGGCCTACATTCTGAATTCCAGTCCATCAGGGCTACAGGGAGACCTGTCTCAGAGAAACAAAAACAAAAACAAACAAAACAATAAAAGATAAATGGTTAAGGACATTAAACGTTAGTACCTTGGTTTGATTATTATACATTGTATGAATGTGTTCAAACACCATAAAAATGTAGTTAATAGCTACAGACATTACTCAAAATGCTTTGAGAAAAATTGGTAAATCTGGTAACATAAAAACCATAATGATTTATATTAGAAAGACGCTTTGAAGTGCTCTTGAAGAGTACAATAAATAGAAATGACAGTAGTGTAATACATAACAAGGTAGAAGACAAAAGTGAATCTTTTTAACACAAGAACGGGCTGTGCCTGAGGAGACATATTAACCATTATTTAAATGTTTACACAGTGGGGGATGGAGAGACGCTCATCAGTTAAGCATTTAAGTGCACTGACTGCTCTGCCTAGGACCTAGATATCAGTCCCAACAACCACACGGCAGCTAACTCCAGTTCTGTGGGATCCAATGCCCTCTTCTGACCTCTGTGGAACCAACATGGGTGCACTTACATACATGCAGGTAACACACTCATACACAAAATTAAAAAAATAATAAATAAAATACCAAATAGTAAATAAAATAAATGTTACTCAATGTATACACCTGTCAAAACATCATCTGTTGCCTCGTAATCATATAGGTTTGAGGGGATTGGATTAATTAAAAGAAATTAAATTTTAAGTTGTTATGAGCTGTCAAGATTTCAAAGGGAAATAGCTTAATTTCTCTAAATAATGCATCTATTAGGATTGGAGAAGTAAGTGCTTACAATAGCTACTGCAAGACACATTTATCATAGACATGGAAAGAAGTGTCATGGGAGCAAATACAGTGTTGGATTATATTTGTGTATCCATAGAAATTTATAGTTCTATATATTTGTAAATAGGCTGAAAGATCATTGTAGATGTGTATATATGCATGCGATGAGACACTGTCTATACATATATTTCCAAGTTTTGTCAATTGGTGGTCTAGAAGGAATGGAGAGCCAAGCTACAGTGAATTAAAGCCAGCACTGGATATCACACTAAACTAAATAAAGTCAGGAGAAACTTGACCCTAGTACTGAGACAGAGAAACACAAGATAAAACTGAAAGAGCTTAATGTGCCAGAAGGTAGGGATGTGCTTCTGAAACTGTGAAGCCGTGTATAAAACCCAACATGGCAGAGCTAGAAATGTCCAAAATAGGAAAAGTTTTGTACCAAAATAATGACAGAAATGAAATGAAACTCTTCAAACAAAACAAATATCCATAAGGCTATCCTATACTAACAAATTGAATTTATCAGTCAGTCAGCTGTGCAATTAGCTCTTGCTTGCAATGAAATTCCAGCTGACAAATGCAGAAATAATTAAAAGTAGAAAACCATGAATAACAAGCATTGTAGTATAATTGTTATATCAAAATCCATGACTGTGTTACTAAACTAAATATAGAAATTATGAAGAAAACAGGATATTTACATAATTTAAAAGACTCTTCCCACGAAATAATTATTAATTTAAAAGGAAAAAAATAATAATGTTCCACACAGATCTAGCAGATAATTACTTAGACAATATATCAGTTTTGCTGCTACCAATAATAGGATACATCAAGAATATTTGTTTGCATGTTGAGAAGAGAACATTCGCAGGGTATGGTAGCACACACCTTTAATCCCAGCACTCAGGAGGCAGAGGCAGGCAGGTCTCTGTGAGACCCAGGCCAGCCTGGTCTACATAGTGCGTTCCAGGCAAACTGGGGCTACAGGGAGACCCTGTCTCAAAAAACACCAAGAAATAAAGAGGACATTAAACCAGTGGGTTAAACCAAAAGGGAAGGATATGGGGGTGCAGAAAGGGGAGGGATCTAAATATGATCAAGATGTGTTGTATGAAATCCACAAATTTTTTTAAGCTCACAATCATCCAATTTATGGATTTTATTTCATAAGGTTTATATTTTTATTTTTCTACTGATTAATGGTTTTACATTTGGAAATAATGTCTCTGAAATTTTCACCAATGAAAATCTTGGCTTGGCTTTTATCCATTAAAGACTGAATAAATGCCAGATGGAGCCTTTTGGGTACCTGGCGTCAAGATTCTTTATTATTGTTGTTGTCGTTGTTGCAGCTGTTGTTATCATTGTGCGAGTGGAGGTGCATGTGCCATGACAAATGTGGCCGTCAGAGGACAACTTGGGGGGCATCAGTTACCTTTTCCTTGAGATCTGGAGAGAAGTCATCCCCAGGCTTGCATAGCAAATGGTTTTTATCAACTGAGCCATGGCACTGGCCCAGGATTCTTAACCCTAAAAGCATCACTTACTGGGACTCGACCCTACTTTCTTGTTAGGGACAGACACTGCTTTTGAAGACTCTAACAGCAGCCTAGCTTGATGCCTAGTGACATCTGACAATAGTTCCCAAGACTTTCACAACCTAAGCTCTCCCTCATTAAACACAAGAAGAAGGCATACCAACACTAAATTTTATTTTTATATTAGCATCAGATGATTTCTCTACAAATAGGTATTTAGACTTACTTGTAAGACTTGTGAAAGTAGAATTAGTTATCAGTAATTTTAAGTTTTGGATACAAGATACATTCTTGCTACATTTTGATGTAAAGCCCACTTTCTGCAGCACATTTATCATTAACCTCACCCTCGTTGCTAAATATACACCTAAGGCTCTTGTTTTCCTTCTTTTCTTTTACACTCCGTATTTTGCATTTTTTTCCAATTCTAATTAGATCTCCTTTTGTGTT
>NW_008345699.1:3284348-3328501 GCF_000622305.1 Nannospalax galili | reverse complement strand
ATATATAATTCTCATCTCAAAGGAAATAAGAGCTTAAGATGGAGCAAATTATGGATAACCAATGTGTGGGAAACATGGATTAAAGTTACCCCAAATACTATATTCCAACAGGATAGCAGTTTAATAAGTTGTTATAGCAACAGAATGAAGAACATATCAATACAGTTTTTAAATAAGCAGGTGTTTATTTTTGGCAGGTGGTTTCCATCACGTAACTGAACTCTTCGTTATAGGCCTCAGATGCTCTCTGATGATACTCTTGGTTGGTGGAAGTTAGTATTGTGTAAGTACATTCCAAAAGCATTTATCAAATAAGCATAAAGATATTAAGTATAGTACAGAGGCAGGCTGGCAATGAATGATTATAACATGAACTAAAGATACCATAAAGTAATTGGCTTCTTGTTTGGAAGCGTTCTAACTCTCAACAATAACTGAGCTACCTGAGTCCAATTTACCTGGAATGGAAAAGAGATAGGAGGACCTATTTGTTTGGGCTCAGAGTTGGAGAAGATGAAGATGCTGAAGGTGAGGAGAGTGGGTGACAGCAGAGTGAGGCAGGACTCATTCGGGGAGTATGTCGCTCCACAGGTTAGCACTCAGTGAGGAACTTCCTTACCTAGGTCTAGTCTCCTAAAAATTTCTGCAATGTCCTAAAACAGCACCATCAATTGAAGATCAAGTATTCAAATCATGAACCTCTGGGGTATATTGCATAATCAAACTGTAATATAAAGTACCTGGTTCCCATGTTGTTCAATTCTGAAATCAGAAATGCACCCCAGTGTTGGACCAACCAAAATAAAATATTAAACATCAATTTTCTAAACTATATGATAAAATGCTACATATATGTTATATGTACTTGTTCTCCCTGTATGACCCTCAGCTCAAATATGCAGTGCTGTTAGCTAATTTCATTTTAATTTTCAAATGTAGTTTCATATTTTATGTAGAAATATCAAATACCTGGTGATTACCAATGTTTTTTTGTTTTTTGTTTTTTTGGTTTTTTTTTTTTGTCTTTTTGAGACAGTAACTCCCTGGAGTCCCAGCTGGCCTGGAGCTCACTATGTAGAACAGGCTGACCTTGAGCTCACAGAGATCCTCCTGCCTCTGGCTCCAGAGTACTGGGATTAAAGACATGTGCCACCATGCCCTGTAATTTGCAATATTTTTTAATATTCACTCAATACAGCACTGCTAAAAAGCAAACAAAAGGGTACTGGAGACATGGCTCAGCGGTTCAAAGCACTGGTTGCTCTTAAAGAGGCCACAGGTTTGAGTTCTAGCCCACACATAGCAGCTAACAACAATCCTTAGCTCCAGTTCCAGGATCCAATGCCCTTCTCTGACCTCGCCAGGCAGGGCATGACATCAGTGCACTTACATACAAGCAGGCAATACATTCATACACACAAAATAAAAATAATAAACTCCTTATTTCTTTTTATTATTCCAAAGAGAGACAATTTTAACATATTTTTCCAGAAATAACTTGAAGCAGGCTACATAATATATATACAGAGAAGTATAAAGGGGGAAAATAGGGCTACGAAATCAAAGGACAAAAGATTTGCCAACACATGGTCAACTTCGGTGGAATAATGAAGGTTTCCATTAGCTCTGTTCTTTTCTTTGTTTTTGAAAATCCTAATGAGTTTATCAGGCTTGCTAACAGAGCAAAGGGTGGGGTTTATTTACAGAAGAGTGGGCCTGATATTTCATCTCATCCTATGTGGAAGGTTAATGATTACCTCTTCGTTTTCCTTTCTTTCCTTTCTTTCACAACTACTCCATGTACCAATAATTAAGGCTCGGGTTCAGGACTCTCAAGCTTTTCTTTGATGAATCTCTGTCTCTTTCCATTTATTCTGAATTCTAAACATCATATTTGCTTGATTTTAACTACTTGTTAAGGAAAATCCCAGGTTGAAGCAGAAACCACGGAGGGACATTGCTTATTGGCTAGCTCCTTCTAGTTTGCTAAGGTACCTTTCTTTCCTTTCTTTTGTTTTGTTTTGCTCTATTTTGTTTTTGGTCTTTTTGAGACCCTGGAGCCCCAGCTGGACTGAAACTCACTATGTAGACAAGGCTGGCCTCGAACTCGCAGAGATCCACCTGCCTCTGTCTCCTGAGTGCTGGGACTAAAGGCGTGCACCACCTGCCCGGCTGAGCTACCTTTCTCATACAACCAAGCCAAGCTGCCTAGGGATGTATGTCTCACACTCGGTTAGGCCCTCCTAAATCAATTAGTAATTTAAAAAGTGTCTCACAGAAATGGTCACAGGTCAATATGATGTGGGAAATTCTTCAGTTGAAGTTCTCTCTTCCCTGGTGACTCCAGATTTGTGTCAAGTGGACAGCGGAAGCTAATTTTAACATCCCACACCTTGTCAATCTTGGCACACAAACACATCCCTTTAAATAATGAGCCTCCCTTTCTCGTCTGTCCCCATGAACTCTAGTTACGATCCTAACATAATGTTGGGGACCACTGTTGTGAAGTAGTAGTCTCTCCATGTCCGGACAGCCCATGGGCTCGGTTTCATAGGCAGAGACTCCTTTTCATCAGGGTACCGTCCCGGAATCTTCCTGACTTGTCTTTTGAAGTAGCCGCCACAGAAACATGGCCTCCAGCTCTGGAACTGCCAGCCTTTCCTGTGTGATTTTTCTGGCAGTCTAGCAGCCGGGCAGGAGCCCACTTCCATATGTAAATAGGGTATCCCACAAAGTACCTATCAGCTAAAGCTTTTACCACTACCCCCACGGTATAAAGTTTCCTGGTTTTCCCTCAATAATTGGAGCTGGATCACTAGGAGCTGGAGCTGGGACACTGAGACTTGGAGCCAAGCAGAGTCACTTAATTAAGAGCTGTAACACGGACTAAGCTGAGTCCCGTGTCTTATTGCCTACGATCCAGTCTCCCCGGGGGGCGCTATCCTTCCATCATCGACTCACGGAGACCTAGCTTTAGCCGTACTGCACCTTCCCGCATGATCCAGCGGCTGGTGGATCTCGCATCTCGAGGAAGTGCACGGGTGAAATTAGGGCGGAACCCGGCCAGGCAAGCCCCGGCAGCAGAGACCTTCAGCACCTCAGCGGCGGACAGCAATGCGGTGCGTGACCAGACCCACCGCCTCTCCAGGTGTGCGCAGCGGAGAAACAGACTCCCGCAGAACCCACCGCCTCTCCAGGGTGCATGCAGGGGACCGGCGCCACGCTAGTAGCTAGTGCCCCGAGATCCCCGCGAGCCCCATAACATAATAATATTGTACAACTTTCAAAACTCCCATAGTCTTTTAAAATGCCAACGCTTTAAAGTCTCAAATATCTTGACTATAATTTCCTATGAACATTAAAAATAAATTACAGAACTTTCAACATATTATGGTGCCAAGTAGACATTCTTATTCTGAAAGAGGAAAACAGGGTTATAACAAACGAACAATCACAGCTAAACAAAATCAAATCCAGTGGCGAAAACACCAAATCTTGCAGCTCATTGTAGCATCTGGAGCTCGAAGTATAATCTGAGCTCCAAGAGCTTGAGTCGCAAAAATCCCTTGAGGATTATTTAGTCTTTCAATGTCCCTTAACTCAAATATGATAATATAAATTTATAGCACCCAACTACTAATATTATCTCAATTAATGTTACATTACATGATAAAGACAAGAAAGAAAACACAAAAATCTACTTAATGAACATTTATTCATTTTATTTTCTGTGTATGAGTGTATTGCTTGCATGTGTATAAGTGCTCCCATGTTGTGCACTGCCAGTGGAGGTCAGAAGAGGGTGTAATATCCCCTGGAACTGGAGTCACAGTTGTTAGCTGCCATGTGGGTGCTTGGAATGGAACCTGGGACCTCTGCAAGAGTAGCTACTGTTCTTAACCCCTGAGCCATCTCTCCAGTCCTGCACATGCTTATTCTTAACAAACAGTACAAAAAGATTAACGCCAATTACAATCCTCATTGCTGTAACTAGTCATGTGGTCTCAGCTGGTATTTATTACTACCTTCCTCTACTGTCCATTCTATATTTTGTCCACCTTCTTTCAACACTTCAAAGGGTCTTGGTTCTTTAGCTGGAAAATTGATACATACCTTCATTCCTAAAGGATGGTTTTTTTATCATCCTGCATGAATTGGGTTGTTGTAGTTTCCTCTTGACCCTCATCACAGGAAAAGGTGACACAGGGAGATACCCTAAAGAATCTCCTGCATCACAAATATGCTCTTTCTAATTTCCATTGTGGAGAAGCAGTCAAATTCCCCCCAGGTATTGTGGAACAATCACTCCTCTTAACACAATTACTTCTTTCTTTTCCAGTTGACTAAGAGAATTGGGAGGCCAAAGTAGCCAGGGGGAAGTCTTGGCTTACAGTTCAACAGATTATTTATTGTCATCAACCATGAATTAGTATATAATCTCACATCAGGACATTTCTCTTTGCAAGCAAAATATACAGCCATATGCACTGCCTGAAGTTCTACCCGTTGTGAAGAATTTCTTTCACGCATGTTGGTGTCTTTCATTATTGTGCCAGAAAAGGGGTTGTAATGGTGCAACTGTCCAGTTCTGGGTTGTGCCAGTATAGTGTGCAAAAACCAGCAGTAAACCAAAGCCCTAGTCTTCTCTTCCTGATCTGATCTTGCTTGTTCCCAATGTAATAGCCCATAACTTTAACTGGTCAAGACTATAAAATCTAGTCTGTTGAAGGACCATTCTTTCCAGTTTGGCTGGTCAATCATCTGGTCATAGGACCACCCCTACGAAGGCAGGTTTAACTGAAGTTATTCTAAATAGATGGGCCGAATACCTGGCACCTTAATGAGGTAGTGAACTTTTCCTGCCTGGAGTCCTGCCTTCTAGTGCAGAAGTTCTAGGCCAGCCACAGTCATGTAGTCAGTAAGTCTGCCCACTTTTCTGAAGAATCTGAAAAGCATAATCTTTCCTTTCCTTCTCCATATCCCTTTCCTAAATTTTCTAAACATGCTTTCTTTAAGGCTTTGGGATGCCCCGAGCATCTTATATTTTTCCTTTCTCTAAAGTTTCCTTTTCCCAGCCATGTGGCTACCAGTCAGCCATGGGCCAGACCCCCAAGCAGGCTCTAAACCTGCATGGTTTCATGGCTTTCTTTCCTTCTCCCCTCCATTCTCCTCAAGGAAGCTTCCATTATTACCAGTTTGCCTGTCCACCTCCCTGAAGAATTTTCATTAAAATTCTAATAACATTGTAAAATCTTAAATCTTGTACCAAGGGCTTTGTCTTTTGGACTTTACCTTTATCTGTCTCCTCCCAGTTAGTACAGCAGCCCCTAAAGTGACTCAACGAGTTCTGGCCAGCTAAATAGATCCTGCTGATTCGGAACTTTTTTGAGTCTGAATGGGGTCCTTCCCGGTGGTCCCAAACTCTGTAACACCAAGATCACATGTCAATTGACAAACAACCAATTCCCATACCCCATAAACCATAGCTGGATGCTTGTAATCAGAAAGCATTTTAACATGACTAGGAACCATAACCCTTTGTGTAGTTTCTTCATGTAACTTGCTTGTATCCTCGGAATTTTCTGTGTCCCCATTATACATATACAATTTCATTCCATTTGATGATGAATTACTGTTGTGCACATGCAACTTAATGGCTTGGTGAGGCAGATAATATCCAGCTCATTACAGACAGATAATATCCAACTCAGGTTGCATAGTAACTTAGTGGCCCAATATCAAATGCCCAGTTTACACTAAACCCAATAACAGGACAAAAGTTGTCTCTAAAAGGGAAAATAGTTGCCTTCATATGATAGTAAGACCTTGCCCTCAAATCCCAAGGGCTTCTAATTATAGTTCATTTATGGGTACCTTCCAAAGGCTCTGAACCGCATCCTTATAAGCCGGACATCCCAAGTACTGCCCAGTCTGCTAGATCATATGGCCCAAGTGGCAGAGCACCCTGGACCGCAGCCTGGACCTGTTGAAGGACCCTATCCTGTTCCAGCTCCCCTCCTCTCCCCCTGAAAATCTAGCAATTTTATAAGTAACTTGATAATATGAGCCAGACCAAGACATGTGGATGAGGAATGTGCTGCCTCCAGAAACCATACAGCCCTACTAAATGTTAGGATTTTTAAGGATTTGGGGTATCTTCATAGTGAACTGTATTTTATATTATGATATTGACAAGTGACCTTGGGGATAAACAAGAAAGGAAAATTATAGTTTAACATAGATGTGTTTGCATATCAAGCTGACAAAGGGTGAAGTGTCCCACTAACCTGACTCAGAGCAGACACACCTGGGAAGAGGGAACCCCAGCAGAGCTATTGTTTCCATCAGATCGGCCTGATAGCATACCTTTGAGGCATTTTCTTGATTGGTAATTGATAGAAGAGGGCCCAGCCCAATGTAGGCAGTACACACTTAGGTAGGTGGGCCTGGGCTGTATAAAAATGTTAGCTGAGTACACCTGAGGGAGCAGGCCAGTAAACAGTGCTTTGCAAGAACTTCTGTTTCCACACCTGCCTCCAGGTTCCTCTCTTGATGATGGACTATGACCGGTAAGATGAAATAAACCCTATTTTCTCTAGGTTTCTTCTGGTCACAGTGTTTATCACAGTGACAGAAAGCAAACTAGAACACTATCTAACCCAGTAAATGTATTCCTTGGTATTACCCAAAGTGGCTGATAATGTATGTGAACAAAACTACCTGAAATTCTAGCTTTATTCATAATTTAGAAACTTAGGAGTAACCAACATATTTTCAGAGAGAAAATGCATAAATTATGGAAGCACTATCCAGGCAGTGGAATGTTATTCGGTACTAAAAAGAAATGAGCATCAAGTCATGAAAAGACATAGAAGAAAATTAAATGCACAAGACTAAGTTAGCAAAAGGTGCCAATTTGGAAAGTATACACACTGTACGATTTCAACTATGTGACATTTTGAAAAAGGAGCATATGAAAATCAAAGCTAGTGCCGTGGGCTAGAGGAAAGGAAGGATATTAAGAGTGGAGAAGCATTGATAGACTTTACAATACTGAGAGTTCACCACAATGTAAACTGCGGATTTAGCTGATAATGATGCACGCGTATAGGCACAGGAATGTAAAGAATGTACCGAGCTGGCAAGGGCTGTTGAAGATGGGAGACAGTGCCTGTGTGCTCACTGGGAGTACATGAGAATTTTTGTTTCATCCTCTTAGTTTTATCGTACACCTTAAACAGCTCAAAAATAAAGTTTTCAATAATTTTCTTGGTTCCCTATCACTTAAGACTCATGAGACAATTTGAATATTTTATTTGTTTTCATGCATCACACTTAAAAACAATCAGGATCGATCTATTTTTTTAAACTAACTTTTTGTTTCAAATGTTAATTTGAGTTATGTTCAGGATTTTTAAAGTATTTTCTTTGTTATTTTTTTTTATGTTTATGTGTGTATTGCCTGCATGTAGGTAAAGTGCACCCATGTCGTGCAATGCCTGTGGACAGAAGAGGCTGTTGGATCCCCTGGAACTGGAGTTATGGACAGTTGTTAGCTGCCACGTGGGTGCTGGAATTCGAAACCAGTTGTTCTGCAAGAACAGCCAGTTTTCTTAACCATGGAGCCATCTCTTATTTTTTGATCGATTATTTTTTAATCTGAATAAAGCACTGTAATTACTTAAGAATTCAAAATAAGATGATCAAATGCTTATCTTCTAAATGCAATAAAACTCCTTGTTCAGAAATAATAATCTTTTAAAAATGTTTAACCGTTATTTCTATTTTATGTGTATTGCTTACATGTATGTAAATGCAACTGTGTCGTGAAATACCCACAAAGGTCAGAAGAGGGTGTCAGAACCCCTGGAACTGGAGTTACGGATAGGTGTTAGTCACCATGTGCATGCTGGAAATCAAACCTAGGTTCCCTGCATGAGCGTCTAGTGCTCTTAACCATGGAGTTTCTCTCCAGCCCCAGAAATACTGATCTTTGAAATGTATATGCAATATTATTAGAGAAAATATAAAAACAACTTCCCATGAACACAACACTGGCAGTTATGTTAAAGCTAAAACATTTTTGGATCCAAATCCAATTGATGCCCAAATTAATTAGTATTTATCCAATCTAAATAAATGTTTCCATATTTAAGGCAGTTCTTTAGATTTACCTGTTTCTTTCTCTCCTCTCTCTTCTCTTCTATCCTCCTTCCTCCCTCTCTTCCTCACTCTTCCCTTGTCTTTATGTCTTTTTTCTTCAGACCCTTTATCAAAAGTGACCATAGAAGTTATTTAAACATGACTTTTATGTGTTCTAGAAAAATAATGTTTTCCCCATCCACAGTCATAGCTCTACCCAAGATTACCTCCTATTAAACATGTTTCACAATTCATTTTCACGCTCTCTCTCCAGGAGCCACTTTGTTTCTTCATCCACTTATATTTGGCATGTATGACAGGCTTGATCCATTGAATAAGATGAGCTTATTCCTCGACCACTTCTGGGAAAATAATTGCACTGTAAAGTTTCACGCATTTCAACTCTTGTAAGCCATTTGCATCGTAAGAAGTAGGAGACCATTCTTTGAGAATAACAATACATGAGAAGAGCCCTCAGAAGAGGGATGCCAGGAGAGAAAGACTGCCAAGGCTTTGAAGTTTTGAATAGCTTTGACATTTTGGAAGATATACCTGAGTTTACGATTCCCTTGTCTGATTTCATGTTGATCTGATCTGAGCAAACAGAGCTGTTTCCTCTTTCACTCTCTAAATTGTAAACAAAATAAAATGAATATATAAGCCATTAAATTCAGGAAGCAGCTTCTTGTCATAATACTTTAGACCACCAGTATAAATATATCAAATCAATTTTAGTATAATTATTGTGATCTAAAGAGTCTGATACAGGGAAGAACATGGTCTTACCTAGAGGATCCTTAGTCTCATTCATAAAAGAATTTAAGAATGGACTCAGATGGATGCTTTAGACAATTTTATTAGAATTTATGGAAAAATCCTCAGGCCAAGTATGTCATGTATCTGAGCAGCTGCCTTGAGGAGAATGGAGGAGAAATGGGAAAAAGCATGAAGCCACGCTGGCTTAAAGGCTGCATGGAGGTCAGACATGTGGTAGACTAGCAGCCATGTGGTGGGAAGGGGAAGGAAGTTTTAGAGAGAAATTATGAAACAAAAAATATTGGGGTAAGTAGCACAAAGCATTAGGGAAAGTGTGGTTAGAAAAGAGACATAAAGTTGAAAAGGAGAGGTCATACTTTTCTGAAGAAGTAGAAAAATGGACATTGCTTGTGTAGAGCTACCTGTCTGCAACCCTGGTCCACAAGAACTGCGTTAAGGGGCAGGAATTCCAAGCAAGAATTGTCATCATCTCATTAGACATTCTGTTCCTCTCTTTAGCATAACTTAAGGTGAACTGGCCTTTCTAGAAGTGGTCTTATGACTAGCAAAGCTAGATAGCTGAGTCTTATCCAGGCCTGAGATACTATTCTCCTGACCAGACTTCTCCCAGAGGGCTTTTTGCTATTGTAAGATTCCCCCTCTGAAGATATAACCCTAAAATCTTTTAGGAATCAGAGCTCCAAACAATTTTGGTATTTCCCACCTTTGCACCCAGTAAGCTGCCAAACGACCCAAGGGCTTTATGGATTTAACCAAGAAGGAACTGGTTACTTTAGGGACATATTTTACCCTAAATTGCCTATCCAGTTTCTACCTTCTGTTCTTATCATGCCCCCCTCTGAAGAAGTTACCTAACTGTCAACAGGGAATTGGGGCAATAACCATTCTAATTTCTTCCATGCTGAATCAGGGTGTCAGGCATGGCAATTCTAGCACCCCTTTAGTAGGCCTATCTAAAAGACCCCAAAAGTGTGTAACTCTTGGATATAGGGAGAAAAGAAAAACCTTGACTGGTGACTGAGATTTCAGGGAAAAACTAAATGCAAGTTTAGTAAGCGTTTTAAGTTCTAGAGAAGAACCGGAACAGGGTGCATTTTTAAATGGTCAAATTAATGAGTCAGAATTTCTTGGTGAGGCCTCTCAAGAGCTTCTGTCTATTGCAGTCACCTTCATTTCTCTTTTTGCCCTCAGGGCTGGACTCAAGTGTGGTAGACTCAGGATCTGCTTTCAATCGCTTTGATGGCAGTTGGAGTGGCTAGAATCACAGTGTGACTATGATGGACCTCAGTTCTGCTGAGGTTGAATCAAAGACAAGTGTGCTAGATAGCTTTAGTGCCAACTTGTCACACCTGGGTAGAGGGAGCCTCAACTGGGGACTTGCCTCAATTGCACTGGCCTGTGGCCATGTCTGTGGAGCATGTTTTTTATCATTGAGTGATGTGGGAGGGTCCAGCCCACTGTGGGTGGTGCCAGCCCTGGCAGGTAGGCCTGAGTTGTGTAAGAAAGTAGGCTGAGCAGGGGCCAGGGGAGCAAGTCAGTAAGTAGAATTCCTCCATGGCCTGTGTTCCAGCTCCTGCTTCCAGGTTCCTGCACGGCGTTCCTACCTTGGGCTCCGTCATGGACTGTGACCAGGAAATGTAAGCCAAATAAACTTTTCCCTCCCCAAGTTGGTATTGGTCAGAGTATTTTGTCACAGCAATGGAGAAACAAACTAGAACAACAAGATAGAGTCCAGCTGTCTTTTGAAAACAAGAGAAAGTTTGGATATTGGCCGAACACGACTTCCCAGTCAAGGGCAGAACACTGCCTTGGGATAGTAAGAATGATAGTGGGTGGGCTTGTGTTTTCCTTTCTCAATGGACTGGAGCTCCGGGAAAGAGTTTGGTTAGTAACAGAAAAGAAAAACACCCTTTACTTTGAACTTACCTTGATTTATGTTTTGCACGCTGTATCCTTGGCTCATCCTGCTCACTAGGTATGAAGAGCTACTCTTAGAATTAAACTCATCTTTCTCCACCCACCTGAGAGTTGGAACCTTTTCCTCCATCGTCCACTAGCAGACCTGAGTCTCTCTCTATATGAGCACCCTCTCAAATGTCTTCTAGATAGGGAAAGAATTTAATCATCATTTGTTTTAAAGTTAAAACATTAGTGGGCTTGTCTTTCTTGGCTGCAGGTTGGCCCTGAAGTGTGGAATTGGGCCAAGGCCTGGGGTCATATATCTGAGCAGCATTTTTTAATCAAGAAAGTCATTAGTTAGCACTGTTTAAACAACCTCTCATATGAGTTTAAGCCTTACATCTGAAGAGACGTCCCTTGGTCTCTTTTATGAATATTTTATTTATTTTTATGTGTATGAGTGTAACATGTAGATAAAGCTTGACCAATAAACAAAACATTCTTGAATGAAACTGGAATAGACATCTATTCTCTTCTTTAAGCCATCCCTTATAGCTGTTAATAAGAATACATCAAGAGTTCCATTAATTTAAGTAGAAGTTTGATTAAACTTTGAACTTAGAAATCTTAAGATTATCTATTTATTAGCTCTAATTGTCATTTTTCAAGTACCTTAACAAACCTACTGAGACCTTCACTACTTGCATAAAATTTTCATTTTCTTTTCATTTCTGGAAATATCCAGCAATTTTAATTTTCATATATAATCAGGAGATCAATGAAATATCTCCATTTCTATGTCTTTTAACATCTTTCACTCTCTCAATTCTTTTCTAAATACTATGAGACATAATAACATTAGTGAACAAACTTATCATTTGTTGCTAGAATTTTCTTCCTAGGACTACGAAGAAATGTTTGACTCCACCCTAAGTTTCTAGTGTCAAATCAATGCTTGATTACATAAAAGTTTACCCCAGAAGACAATGAGATTATTGATCTTATTTTTAGAGCACTGAAGATGGATTATTGACAGATAGGGGTGTGTGATCTGAGAGCAGTTGCACTGGAAACTCTTCATCCAACGAGGTTATTGAAATCCCCATAGCCTCATGGATTGAGCTCCTCTTCCTTCCCTTCTCAAGACTGTACAGTTTAGTTTTCCCAAAACCAGGAGGCCATGTGTGATTAGGGCAGAATTCTACACAACTGACTGGGAAAGATACTCAGGTGAGGGTACAGTGATTCTGCTTACCCCTCCTTTTTGTAGTAACATGATAGTCAACAATCCTATTTGTGATGACCTTTGTAAGAAAGCACAGCTTAAATCATGAAGATGGCAATTGTTTGGTTCAGAAGAAAGTACTGTGTAGCATCATCTTATTAAAAAACTATTGAGTTCAAATTCCACACATAACATGGTAAATTACTATTATCTGTGTACACATTGGGGCTTTATAATTTCCCAGATAAACCTTATAGAAAACAGAAAATAGTTAAAAGTCTTTTTCTTTATAGAGTTCAGAGGGTGATTTACCAAGACCATGATTTAGGTTTTGAATTAGAGTGAACAAAAGATAGAAGAAGCAAGTGCAAAACTTATCAATTTGATGTTTACAACATCCAGCAGAAATCAGCCAAAGAAAACCGTGAGGCTACAGTTACTCACTGAGAAATGTTAGGCATAACCTTGCTTTTATTTTTTCTTTAGTTTGTCCTGTTGGTTCGCTAATTGTTTAGTAAATCTTGGTGTTTGTTATATATTTTCATTCATCTGTGTCATTTATTTTCCCCATTGCTGTGACAACATAGAGAAGCCCATTAGCTGATTTTACTACAGACGTTTTCGTATCATAAGATAAACAGCTGTTTCTGTTGAAGTTACTTTATTCTTTAGTTGTCTTGGACAGAACAATGCCTTTACTTTTAGGCTGTTTCCTTGTTCTCTTTTCTTGTTGTCAAAGAGTCAAGGCGCTAGCCCAACTCAGAACAAGTGTCTCAGGGAACACTTTTATATAAACATGCTTGAGTCTGAGGTAGGAGCACTAATCCCATCTCCAGGGCCAGCTTCTGAGTGAGCACAAACAGCACATGACAATTACCATTATAATTTATACACAAAAAGGAATTTATTACTTTGTAGACTTTAACTCAGTGCTTTATATTTGACAGGAGAGTTGTTGAGTCCAGTGACTACAAGGTGGACTGAAAGCATCTGTCTTCCTTATAACTCATACACATTTGTCTAGGTGAGTCTTTTCATCTGTTGCCATTGTATTGGGGATGGGGTTGACAAGAATAAGAACATTTAATATTTTTTAAGGAAAGAAGACTTTATTTTGGCACACAATCAGAAGGTATAGTTCATCACAGTAGAGAAATCATGACAGCAAGCATAGAACATTTAATTTTAAAAGATCACCTGATATTTCTAAACTTTATGAAGTGATAAGTATGTGGCAGTGTGTACCCATGATCAAGCAACACCAGGTTGACAAAAGTATCTACCTTTACCATTGTCAAGCCTGAAAATCCTCTCTGGTTGTACATGTGGTGATCAAGTACCTGAAAGCTTATATCCACAGTCTGTTAAGTTGTATCTGTAAATATAGGCAGACAACCCGAAAAACTTAATGACTGCCGTTCCTTCTTCTATTTCCCATTAGATGCCACTTTTTGTCTTTTAGTTAATATTCAAGTCAAACCTGAGTGCAGAAAAACCTCAGTGTTTCTTAAGGCCCATGGATGGAAGAGATCATATGGGTAAGGATACAACCTGAGAAATGACTACCAACCTGTAAAACAAAAGAAGATATTTTGGAACATCTCTCAAATCTTTGTCTCTGTCTCTGGAGTGTCCTTTAGCGACCCTCTTATCCCTTTCGTATGAGTGACCAATAGAAAAAGCTGACACCTGTGTACTAATCATCATCTTCCTATTTTTATTGATATTGGCTTTTGTACCTATATCATCTCCTGCTTTATTAATGGCTCTAAAGAAGAGCCTTCTCATATTATTTATCCTACTCATGTGACTTTCCAGTGTACTGGGTCCTTAATGTATTCTTTTTGCTTTTTGCCAGGTTAATCGTATCCTGCCTGTGTAGGAATCATCATCCAAAAATCCTCTGTAATAGATATTGATCCTCATGTATCATGGAAGTTAGTCAACTTTTAAAGATTACATAAGTTAGGGAAGGTTTTCAAATTTGGCCGTATCAGGGGACGAATATTAATATCTCCTCAAATGTTCCCTTTGAACCTTTATTTTATAATTTGTTAATCCATATTTTATTTTTCAAACTAGATGAGAGGCAAGCCTGATGGTTCTCAGAGTGAATTCTTTCAAAGTCAGCTATCAATCAGTCTTCTTGGATTATAAAAACCATATTACAATTCACTGTACATAATCTTAGATTAAGTACCCATAACCTAGAAAATAAGGGACACAGAAAATATGGCAAGAACTTGGAAAGGATGCTTTCCCTTTAGTCTGTCCACGTCATTGTAACCAGAAAATGAAAGCAGAGGTGCTCAGGACATGATAGAGAAAGAACAAAAGCAAATATGGAACAACCAAATCTCAGAGGATAATATTCTATCTTGGATAAAAACAGGCTTGGAATCATAGTGAAAAAAGGCAGGAATTAAGACCAGCAGAATCAGCATTTCAAAACTGACACCCACGCAGGCCATCCCTTTTTGCCTATGATTGTTGAAGCTGTTTTTTGATATCAGTTTGTTGTTTGTAAAGCTTGGAACTGGAGTACTGCAAATTCATATGTGCTCCCCAGGTATAACCATCACTGAATGTCAGCTCCATTTGGTAACTGGCTTATGTCAGAGATATATAACTAGAAAAATCTTAATTTCCTTTTAGAAACTAATAAATATATTATGCAAAATGATATAAAAGTCTAAAATAGTCACAATATAAGCAGTAAATACATCATAAACAAAGATATCAAAATCTGAAATCGTTCCTTTAGAAACATGTAAATATCATGTAAAACAATAACAACACTCAAAATCCCACCATGGAGGTCTGGTATTACCTCCTCAGGTTGACATAAAAAGCATTGACTTTATCACATAGTAAGAGAGGCTTTGTTGCAGTTCCTGAGCTTCCTGTTTCTATCACATCAAGAATCCAAGGTGAAAGCCCAAAAGGGACAAAAAAACCCCAAAAAAGCCACAAGGTGTGAATGTAGGGGGGTTTGAGCCAGCGACCCCGCACAGTAATGACTGGGGATGAATAAGTGAGCCATTCGCCAGCCCACGCCTCCCCCAGTACCAAGGACAATCAGATGCAACGGGGAGGCTAGTCAAGCAGGGACTCATTTATTGCAGGTGTTACAGAGCTTATAATGGCACCTGGAAATACCCCCTCCCCGCTGAGGGTGTATCTTAAGGATGGTCAGGCGCTGATCATGCACTCCTCAGCAGTGCGGAAGTATCCTTCAGACTTTCAAAGCAAGTCAGTCTGTGTCCCAGTAACTTCCTCTCGGACTTCTGTAAGGTGGGGCCTTTAGGTCCCCACAAAGGTGGAGACATATGATTAAATGACTGTGGTGCATGGAATTCGCAGTCTATTGTGATCCCCTATGGCTCAGTAGTACCAGTTAGTTTTTGGGTCTCACTCTTTGTATTATACCATGTGGTTGGATTAATCAACATGGTGGCAAGGTCACATGTGTCATCACATTTTTGAAGATGTTACTAACCCAGCTGGTGACCAAATCATGTGGGCTGTCCTCATATTAATGATGTCATCAACCAAGACGGTGAACAGACCATGCAGATGTCTCCTTCTAGGTGAGGTGACCAGCCAAGATGACAACACATCTCATGGCTAAATGAGCCCATTGTGAGATTATTCCAAGACAGAATGTGCTGATCCCCCACCGGGGCTTGAACCATGTGAGAGCCACATAATTCACAAGTTAAATGTGGACAGGTATCCCTTTTAACTTTACCAAAGCACCCAGTTAAGTTGAACTGATTTAGCAGGAGTAATTATCCTCAGATATGTAGACCCAGAATACAAAAGCAAAGAAAGGAATTCCACTGTGTCAAACCAAGGTAGAGCATCCATATTTCTTACCAATTGTAATTATGAATGCCAAAGTGATGTCCTCTGCATCTCATTCAAATCTCTTCTGGCTTTGTTATTAGATAGAAGCTCTATCTTAGAAAGAAACCAATGAAGGAAGCAGAAGAAATGGGCAGCTGTGCCCAGCATACATAGCTGGGCTGTTAACACTGAGAGCACATGACATGCCCTGTCTGAGTGTGGTGTGTGAATGTACATGTTCCCTCTAATTTAAATTCCTTAAATCTGATTAGAAAAGCAGATACCTTTGGACCATCTGGCCTAAGTAGTGTGTAGTGTCCACTGTTATAGACTAGGGCCTAAGAGCAAACAGTCCTAAGTCCTTCTGACTGTTTCCCTTTCTCTGACACCTAATCCAAAGACACCCAACTTCTTAGACAGAACCGCTGTGGATAAAGAAATACAGAAAAGCCCAAGAGGACAGAGAGAGGGAGTAATGTGTAAAGGTTTCGAAACTATTTTCGCCTTCTCTTGGCAACACAGAGCTGTTTATGGCGCCCAAATCCCCAAGGCAAGATATAGGGGAAAAATAGGGTCCCCTTCTAGGATTCTTAGTCTCATTTACAAAGGAATTCAAAAATCCGCTGGGGGTTGGAGAGATGGCTCAGTGGTTAAAAACACTTTCTTTTCTTCCAGAGGACCTTGGTTCAATTCCCAGCACCCACATGGCAGATAACAACCTTCCATAACTCCAGTTTCATGGGATCTGACACACCCTCCTGGCCTCTGAGGACATTGCACTCATGTTGTACCCTTACATACCTTCAGGCAAAACATACATAAAATAAAACATTTTTAAAAAAAGAAGAATTTAAGAATGACCACAAATGAAAGCTTTAGGACAGTTTTATTAGCATTTAAGGGAAAAATCCTCAAGGTAGGAAAGCTGCAAATCTCATCAGCTGCCTTGAGGAGGAGAATGGGAGAAGGAAAAAGCCACGAAGCTACGCTGATTTAAACCCAGTTTAGAGGTAGGTCAGACCCGTAGAGAACTAGCAGCCATGTGGTGGGGAGGAGAAGTAAAGAAATACAAGATGTTGGGCAGCCTATAACATTAGGAAATCCATGGTTAGAAAGGAGATAGGAGGAAGAGATATGGGAAAAACTTAGGGAGAGTCTACATCTGTGGCAAACTGCGTCCACAGTACTGTGCTAAGAGGTGGGAATTCTGGGCAGGAAAAGCTCATCACCTCACTAATGCACTGAGTATTCTGCTCCTATCTTCAGCATGACTCAAGGTGAATCTGCTTTCCTAGGGGTGGTCCTGTGACCAGGTGATCTGGCAAAACTGGAAAGTTGGGTCTCTCTTCAGGCCAGAGATTCAATTCTCCTGACCAGCCTTCTCCCAGGTGGCTTTTTGCAACTATAATAAAGTCATGATATCTAATTACTTTCTAAACCTCTATTTGACTTATAGTAATTGCATACTAACATATTTATCACGTTTTGGCTTCTTTTCATGCACTGAAATAGGTTTCTGTTACTTCTACCAACTATGATCTTGATCTTATATCCCTGTACATGTCTTTTAATATTGCTATTTGGGCATTTGTTCCAGAAAAAAAAAAATCTCAGTTACTGAAGAAATGTTTGAATTTAATTGGATTGAATAGGTCCATATTACTATTCAGAACAGCCATCTATTGTTGCTGAGCCACAGGTCACAGAGGTTTTTATCCTGACCACAATAAATAATACCCAGTGGTTTTACTTGGAGCAACTCAATAGCTGGAAGGTGATTTCCCATTGCTATTTAATATTTAATATACTTTTCTCTGGATAATGATTTTGAACTTCTTTCATCTTATGTATTTTTAAAGAGGAGCCTCTTCAATGATTCCGTATGGGTTTATTCTTTTGTTCAAATTGGAAATACATGCTTTCATTTTCCATTGGCAAAATAATTTGATGTATTAGATATTAATAGCAAGTATTGAAAATAGTATTTCTGTTGACCTTTAAGTACACAGTATATTATTAACCACAGTCAGTAAGTCATTGCCATGTTATTAACTATAGATGAGTTTCTGATTACGCTGTTGTATTACACAGTTTTTAAAAAATGTATTTATTTTAATTTATGTGTATGGATATTATCCCTGCATATATGTATGTACACCACAGGCTAGAAGAGTGTATTGGATCTCCTGAAACTGAAGTTATCAAAGATTGTGAGGCACCATGTGGGTAACCCGGGTCCTCTGCAAGAGCAAAAGGTGCTCTTCACGACTGATTCATCTCCTCAGCACTCTACAGTGTATTGTTTTTAAAACAATTGTATCTCCAGAGCTGTTCTGTGTTTGAACAACCCCTTCTGGTCAAGCAAACCAGGCTGATTCTCCTTCTCCCCTTTATCCTTGTTTTCAAGGTTAACTTTGATTATTAATTAAACTTTTAGGTAAAAAAAATATTCAAAATAACTTTATCAAAATGTTTTAAAAATATCAAACCAAGATTTAAATTGTTATTAATGGAATTTTCAGCATAACTTGGGAGTAACTGGCTTCTTTGTAATAGAATTTTATGGCATTTCATATCTTTAGGATTTTAGGATCCTGAAAGTCTCTAAAGCTGATATTCTAAATGTCAGGGGAAGAGCTGATTATTGATACTGTGGAGATATAATAAAATATCTTTTTATTTCCAGAGGCTTTGCTGAATTATTTTGTCAGTGATACTTTTTCTGTTGAATGTAGATACTTATAAATATTCTTGTATTATTTGGAAATATAATGAAATGTCACCTAATAATTACACATAAATACATTGCTACTATCTAATATTATTTCTTGTGGACCGTCTACTTTTTAAACATTAATGAAGAGTCTGACATTTTTCCTTATTAATCATGTAATACATATATATATTATTGTGACATGTTTGTGCACTGAAATAGCAAATGTTGACCTTTTATTTGCCATTAACTTCTGTCATCCCACAGTCCCTGGCCTGATCACTTCCTCATTCCTAAGCATCCCTGTCTACTTTATATCTTTTCTCTTTCTGCTGGATCTCACATATGAACAGGTATCCATGCAAGCACATGTGCTATTTGGTTTTCCTGAATGTGGTTTGTATATCATCATCATGAACTCTAGTTCCATGTGTTTTCCTGCAAGCATCTTCTCTTGTCTGCTTTTTGGAAATAATTATATCTTGTTAAAGTGATTTGTCTTTTAAATTTTAAGTCTTGAGGCACAAATTAACATCATAGCATTTTATGTACTTTTTTACAGCAACAGAGATCATATGTCATTTTCATTGATTTATAGAGAAAATTTAATATGAGGTGTATTATGATATTGGGTGTCCTAACACTGTATTATCGTCATTTAATGTTTTCTGAGAATATTGTTAGAATGAGTTGGATTCAAGTTAAATTTTTATTTATTCAAATTAAGGGGTTTGGACTACAATTAAAAGTAAAATGGGTCTATAATTCCTTTCCATTTTACTTCTCTACTAGTACTATTAAAATTGTGCAAATCTCTGTAGAATTACCTTCTTTATTCTTTCTTTCTGTATAAAATAATTTTATTACAGCCTTACAAAATATCCATTATCATCCTCAGTTATATCTTGAGGTTCAGAAGTATTGTACTTGTCCTAACTACTGTGGCAGATGCAAAAATAATAAAAAAGATTGACACTAGCCCTAATTCAAATGAACTTTTCTACAGTTTCTTAAGCTTACAGATAGTCTTTTATTTTATTTTATTATTTTTATTTTATGTGTATGTGTATTGCCTGCATGTGTGTAAGTGCGCCCATGTCATGTAATGCCGCAGAGGTCATAAGAAAGTACCGGATCCCCTGGAACTGGAGTTACAGATGGTTGTTAGCCGCCATGTGGGTTCTGGGATTCGAATCTGGGTCATCTGCAAGAGCAGTCAGTGCTCTTAACCACTGAGCCATCTCTCCAGCCCCAGCTTGTAGATATTCTTTAGATCAGTTTATAAACATGTCAAATGAGATGGACGATTGTATATTGTCAGAAGTTAATCTGCCACAGTACACTAGGGCTGTGCTCCCTTTGACCTGCATGATATTAGATATTGTGTAAGAGCCCTATGGAAAGACAGATGTAGGTTATTGGTCTATGCCTGATACTTAAGCATTTATTTTCTTAATTGATTTATCTGTATTGTTGTCCTGCTCATGATGTGTGTGTTGAGTTTAAAGGGAGAGTTGAGAAACAATGAGGTATTGTTCATAGAGTAAACGACCACAGTAGTACATTTCTTTGTATATGTAAATCCTTATTATTAAAAGGTTCTTTTTAACAAAGTCGTCTTTTTTGTTCAATTGCTTCTTTGTAACAAAGGACAAAAACATTATAAAAATGACCAGCACAGATAATTTTATAACAGTACAGTGAATTTTACTTCAACAGGAAATATCTGATTTTTAAAAGGAAGAAAATTGACTTAGAAATTTTAGGATCTGAGGACATAAAAATTCCCATTTTGTCCTAATTAAGCTTACATGGTTCTTGTGCATGCTGCATTGTTGCTGACTGAAAAACTGTTTCCGTGTGGTCATTCACCACCTCTGGCTATTACAATCTTTCTTCCCCCTCTTCCACAATGATCCCTGAGCCTTGGGAGGCAGAGCATTGCTATATGTATCCTATTCAGGAATAAGCGTTCAGAAGTCTCTTATTCTCTGCACATGACCAATTGTGGGTCTCTGTGTTAATCACCATTGCTGCATAAGGAAGCTTCTCTGGTGAGTTCTGAGATATGTATTAATCTATAACTGTAACAACAGTCATATGGTCAATGTGCCAGCTTTGAAGTGGGGATATCGGTAAGAAGCCCCAACTGTACCCGAGGAACTATATGGCAATGAATAGGAGCTGGGGGAGGGAAAGGGAGTTTGCTTTAAATGTGTGATGCTGGTACATTAACCATTCAGGCCACAGAAGATGGTCCCAAACTGAATTTAGGTATTCAGGGGCACAAACTTAATCCAAAAGTTCTTAACCATGTATACTATTAATATTAATATGCTATTACATATAATTAATATATTTTTATATATTATAATACACATAATATAGGAAAACATATTATATAACTAATATATTAGAGTATGTAAAATAAGGTGAGAGTTGAAGATAGTGGAAGGTTTCTAAATATGATCAAATTATATTGTATTAAATTCACAAAAATTCAATAAAAAGCTTATAAAATATCCACTTTGACATAGTGACACTTTATTTTATATAATAATGTACAAATGATTTTAAGCATGTACTTCTTTGTTAATAGTTTCAGGAAACAAAGTTTTAGCTCTAGTTGTGTCAAAGAAACAACTTTGTGTGCAAAATCTTCAGACCATTTTGATAATTTACAGCTGAAAGTATTTACTTTTAAATTTCTAACATGAATAATTTGCAAGAATGTCAGGCCTATCTCAGTCCAAACAGAGATGGTGAGAAGGAGACCAACGATGAGAATCTGGCAAATATAGGAACAGAATAAATCCCAATGCTGATTATTTTGTTGACACGGGACTCAGTTTATAATCAGCATAGTTAAGACAGAGGAAATGTGCTACTCACGGATATGCAGACTAAATAGTGTTTATGTTTAGCAATAACTGGAGTTCAAACTAATTTTCACTTGGCTAACATTCAGTAACAAACCTGTAGGGACTCAGATTTGCTTTGCTTAGCAGGAGACTTGCTGGCTTTCGGGCAGAGGGTCTGATCGGCGACAGAGTCAAACTCTGGGACCTGTGTCTTCCCAACAGGATAATTTGTTTTAGAATTCAGATGGTTTTTATATATCCCAAGGAACTAGCAGTCACGTGGGATATGGCAGTCACATACAAGATTTAGGGTACAAAGAAACAGGACATTTAGTCTGTTAGTTGGCACCAGAAGGATGCTTAAACTTTTACTCAAGGTCACCAATGCCTCTGTCCGGTAATTTATTGGCCACAATATTTTCTTTCTTAGGGCTAAAAGCATGGTTGACTTTTAGCTCAGGAGGAAACTTTTTTTTAATTTTTTGGTCTTTTTGAAGCAGGGTCTCCTTGTAGCCCCAGCTGGCCTGCTTTCCCACAGAGCAGGGAGCCTGCACTTTTATGATCAGGCCGCTTCCTCCTGCCAGCCCAACAGTGTTCTGCAAGGCAGGGATTATCAGAGCCACTGTTTTCAGTACCCCTCCCTTTTAGCAGAGAATGTAGCCTGGACCTATAAGTTTTAGGCTCACCTCACCCTAGGGCCTGGCATCCTGGTTTCCTACACAAACCAATTCATATTGTTGCCTGGTACCTAGATAGTTTTCATTGGCTATTTTCACTGCTATTACTTTCCTTCATTATTAACTAACAAAACTCTTATAAAAATTTAAGTTCTGGCCAGGCGTGGTGGTGCACGCCTTTAGTCCCAGCACTTGAAAGGCAGAGGCAGGAGGATCTTTGTGAGTTTGAGGACAGCCTGGTCTACATAGTGAGTCCAGGACAGCTGGGGCTACAGGGAGACCCTGTCTCAGAGAGAGAGAGAGAGAGAGAGAGAGAGAGAGAGAGAGAGAGAAATTTAAGTTCCTTTTTACCTACAGGTCTACTTTTTTATTATTTTTATTTTGTGTGTATGAGTGTACTGCCTGCATGTATGCAAGTGCGCCTGTGGTGTGCAGTCCTAAAGGAGAACAGGAGAGGTAGTCAGATCCCCTGGAATTGGAGTTATAGACAGGTGTTAGCTATCATGCTGGTGCTGGGATTTGAAACCAGGTCCTCTGCCAGTGCTATTAACTTCTGAGCCATCTCTCCAGTCTCAATATCTACTTTTTAAATATTAGTTTTAGTTTAGTTTTGACTTTCAGGGGATATGTACTTTATCTCTTTGGTCTCATAGGACAGTTTCAAAAACAATAAATTATAAATATTTTAATGCATTAATAGCCACTCTGTATTTATTTTCCAAATGAATAATGAAGATATAAGTAGAAAGAATTGAGAGTCTAATTCAAACATACTTACTATGTGCAAACACTTCTTTAATCTTTCAGAGAATTTACCCTTTCCAACTTGCAGCTGCTTTTTATTTGCTTTTGGTATATTTTTATGTATTTCATTCAAAATATCTTAACCATCTTTATATCCCCTCCCCCATTCACAACCTTCCATACTTCCCCACAGAATTTCACTGGGACTGGAGAAGGAGGAGGGAGGCCAGGTGGAAGGAAAAAGAGTAGAGACTGAATGAATCTTGGGGGTCCAGGAAACCCAGAAGTAAAAGTGATGCCCCAAAAACTCCAGAAGAAATGCACATACAGTGTCTAAACATTAGTGCATATGTATACCTGGGAACTGCTTGGCAAGGAGCACAATGCCAGACAGAAGAGACCTCCCTTTGGGTGGTTGATCAGAGTGGTCCAGGAGACTCTCAAAATAACACAGACTATTGCTAAACCTCTTGGTTATCTCCCAGAACTAGTAGATAAGATGCTACTGCTGAAGACAGGACATACTTTAGACACAGGCTTGGAGCCATGGAACAGGAACTGGCCTGAACCTTCTACCCAAAGTTTAGCTATATAGATGATAATATGCAAACTGCGGCGTGAAAAAAACAATCAATGGTCCAACCCAGTCCTAAAGCCTACTAACCATAATGATAGGCACATTAAACTACGTCTATTGGTGCAGTAGTGGCACTGCTCTCTGGGGGGTTGGGGGGCTACAGCTACCTAATTAGACTGAAAGCTCTCTCAGTGGGAGGGAAATCATGGGTGGCACTGTAAACAAATACACATGGCAGGAGAGGACCTAGATCCTAGAGAAAACCCTTTCTCTTTCATATCTCTAGACAAATGAAATTTCTTACTATATTCTAAATATTGAACCTTTTATTTACAGACAATCATACCATAGACCATTCATCAAAGAAGCTTCTTTTTGTAACACATGGAGGCTACTACAGAATTGCATAGCTGGTCAGTCACAGAGAACATATGTCTGAGAGACGCCCAGTACTAGGTGACACACCTACAGTTGAACCTCTACAATTAAGTCTCATGGACATAAGGAACAAGGAATAGAGAGAAAACTAATGCATCCCTTAACGCTCACCAATAAATCTTTCTTGTACGAAAGAATGCAATGTACACAGAAAGCTACCACTGGCCAAGTTTTAAAGAATAAGAGACTACAGGCTGTGTATCCTTAGATAGGACTCCTATAACAAACCTCTTCCACCCACAGCTCAGGGACCATTGCAGAAAATGGTGCAGAAGTTTGTAAAAGACAGGGCTGGTTCATAAACACAGGGAAGCAGAGGCTTTCAGAAACCAGAAGCTTACACATGTGAACTTGTGGCAATGGTGGCATCAAGCACATGACCCATGCCACTTCAACTAAATATGGGCCCAAAGAGGAGAAGAGAAGTGGGTGGTGGGCTGGCCCCAGATTGGGAGCTAATGGAGACTGAGGTTAGGGAGAGTATGTCTTACATACGAGCTCTGGATGAGCTGACTAGACATCAGTGGACAAATTTACACTGAAGGAATTTTGGATACAAATACTTGACTATATAGGACACAACAAATGTAGCAGCATACATGAGATCCGGTGGGGGGAATAGGCAGCACATGGATGGGGGAGGGTATCTAAATCTGATTAAGAACTCTTGTATGAAATTACAAATGTTCAATAAAAAATTTATATAAAAGATGGAAAGAGACTTGGGAACATACCTGATGTTGACCACTGGCCTCCATATGTATGCACACACAGGAGCATACATGAACAAGAATATGTACATAAATACAAAAACACACATGCACACCACACACATACCATGCATGCAACATACTGCACATACATCACGTACACCACACACATGCATATGGTACACACACACCACATGTATCGCAAATACACATCACATACAGCACACATGGTACACACACAGCACATATATCACAAATACATATCACATGCAGACCACACAATACAAAAAGCACATACATACAGCACATATACCACATACGTATACCACATAACATCACACCACACACATACTACACACATACCCTCCCCCCACAGCATACACCACTAAACATTACATACCATACACCACCAAATATCACACACCACACACATGTAATACATATTCACAAATCATACACATATAGCATACATACAGACACAAACATGCATATACATACCATACTACACAGACACACACAGACACACACACACACACACACACACACCATAAAGGAGAAATTGTAGAAATTCTTTTATTTTGCTTAGTTTTTTTTTCAATGTATATTTATCATTGAAGTCTTGTGGATTTCATACAATACATCTTAATCATATTTATGCCACCCTCCTGTCTCTACATTCCTTCATAGACCACCCACAGTTTCATATGCATTCTGTCATATATGTTAAGGCCTATTGAGCCAAGCTTGTGTACCCAGATGTCGCTTGATGTGAGTTCATCAACAGCAGGCTGTTCAGCCCATCTAGCAACTCTTTCTCGCCCAGCAGTGATCAGCTGTCAATAGTTCTTCAGTCAAATTTGGGGGCTGGTTTTTTATCTGGTTGATTTTGCTTCATTTATTTTTTATTTTTACTTTTTTACAATTTATATTTTTACTGATTTTTGTGCATTTCATACAATACATCTTCATCATTCCTAGACCCCCTCACCTACCTGCACCCCCACAGCTCCCACAGGTTTTCAATTGGGACTTTGATAAATAGTTTATTTTGGTTGGCTCTCCCCTTTCCCACCCCGCCCTCTTCACTCATTTCTCTACTCTCCTTTTTCTTACTCTATCTTTAGCCTTCAATCTCCCCCTTCAGTTTTGTTCTGTATTTCCTGCCCCTTCCTTTAAAGCCTCTTTTTATTAAGTCTCATATGGGACCCCTTTCTAGTTTCTAGTTTCCTGATTTTACCCATATTTTCTTCTACTGGGATGCACATGTTTCACAATTAGAAGCAGATTTGCATACAAGAGTGAACAAACAGTACTTGTCTTTCTGAGCCTGTTATCTCCCTTAATATGTTTTCCACTGTCATCCATTTTTCCTGCATATTTCCTAATTTCATTATTCTTTGGAGCTGAATAAAATTGCATGTATGTGCACCATATTTTCATCATCCATTCATCTGTTTGATCCTTACTATTCTGAAAAGAGCAGCGATAAGCAAAGGGTGTGCCTCCATCTCCATAGTAGGATGTATAGCTTTAGGGTATAGACTCATGTGTGACAGAGCTGTGTCATATGGAATTTCTAATTTTAGTTTTTGATAGGCTTCTATGCTGATTTCCATAGTGGCTGTACTAGTTTACACTCACATGAGCAGAGTTCCATTTTCCTTACATCCTAAGCAGCATTTGTTATCTTTTTTCTTTTTTAATTAACAATTGTTTGTATTTATGCATATATGTTTCTTCTTGTTTGTATGTGTATCACATGCACTCAGGTACACATGGAAGCAAGAAGAGTGTGTCAGCTCCCCTGGAACTTTAGTTGAGGACAATTGTGAGAAGCCATGTGGATGCCAAGAACCAAACCTGGGTCCTCTACAAGAGCAGCTAGTGATCTTTTCTGTAATTTTATTTATTTTATGTTTTAGTTTTTGCATATGAGTGTATTGCCTGCATGTGTATAATTGCACTCATGTTGTGCAGTGCCCATGGAAGCCAGAAGAAGGTATCAGATTCACTGAAACTGGAGTTAGGCATGGTTGTTAGCCATCATATGGGTGCTAGGAATCGAACCTGGGTCCTCTGCAAGAGCAGCCAGTGCTCTTAACTGCTGAGCCAACTCTTCAGCCCCTCAGCTAGTGTTCTTAATTGTAGAGCCATCTCTCTAGCCCATGTTTGTTTTCTTCATCGTAACTGATTGTGATGGAATCTCCAAATACAGGCAAAAAAAATTAATTTGTGAAGAAAGAAAAGATACAGATTCTGGGTACTATTTGAAGACCTGGGATGGAGGGAGGAGTTTTCTTTAAAGGCAACACAAAAACATTGACAGCATTAAGGTGCAGAATTATGTAAACAAAGTTACTTCTAAATTACTTCTCTTTTGTGTGATTTTGAAAAGAACATATAACTAAATACAGAATGGAATATAGGGACACAGGGTGTCCTTTAGAAGGCTGGCCATGATGATATCTGTGTGAAGATGTTAATCTAGAAATGTATGAATATAGTTCGGGGACAGGAGGAAACAAAATATACTGTGTGTTTTAAAGAAGAAAAGCAAAGTTTGATATATGCTGCTATGTATGCAATAGTGTCCTTGTAGAATACATTCCTCCAGATTTTGATATATTGAATGCGCCTAAATGTCAGTTGTATCTGACTACTTCAAAATTCCATTTTATTTTTAAGATATAATAGCAATTTTAAAGTTAGAGTTGTGTTGAAAATCTTTCTACACGAATGAAATATGTTGGCTGGAAGGTGAAATTTATAGAACCAAGGATGTGAACTACAAGAACAAAAATATCCAAAAGTTGTAACTGATGTTCTCACTATAAGAAACAAGAAGAAGAATGAAATAACAAAGCTCAGAAACCAATTAAATGAAAGAGGAAAGACCGAGAGCATGACTAGAAAATAAAAGGAATGTGTGAAAATGTCTGTTAATCAAAAACATCAATAAAATCCATAAACTAACAAAATTGAGATATAAATACCAGGAGAGAAGCAGAATGTTGTTAGTTTTGAGACATGAGCAAACTAATGAAAGGATATCACAAACAACTATCTACACAGGATTCATCTATTTATAAATAGTGGACCAGTTTCTCCAAAATCACAAACTGTATCATATACATCCTGAGAGAAGATGATTTGAATATCACTAGTAATGCAATTAAAGCCCGAGGTCAAAATGCCAGAGGATGAAATCTCCGGGTCCCGATAGATCCATTGGATAATTGTTTGAAAAGGTTAAAGTGTTAACAAATTTTTCTACATTTTTTGACAGAATCCAGAGAAAATGGAGAATCCCGACCTCCTATACGGAGATTTTATTTTAAAAGCTGTAGAAGAAACTAAAGACAAATTATTATTAATGAGTTCAGATAAAAAATTATCTCCACTAAGTATTATGAATTTGAATACAGTAAAACAGCAATTTATCATGAGTTTTGGGAGTTTATTCCATGAGTAAAAGAATAAATATAGATTTCAAACTCAAAACATACAATCTATCACAATAACACAGGAGACAAAATTATATAATTTTATCAGTCTATGCACTGGAAGCATTTGGTTAAATTTAGCACCTACATATTATGAAAACTCTCTCTTTTCCTCTTAGTACGATCCCTTTTCTTGTGCTCATTTCTTAGATTCACAAATTTTGTCTCAGGCCCCTCACTGGTGAAATCTGTGAGATGAAACATTTGTAGTATTTTGACTTAGTTCTTCATGGTTTCCTTTTCTCAAAAGTTTGCCCTTTCAAGTTTTGCCAGCCTCCAAAACTCTCTCATGTATTGAGCTATTGAATTTCCAAATTGTATTCTTTTCTAATCAATCTTGCCGATAACTTTAGCTCGATACAGTCTCTCTAATATTAGAATTAATATCAGCACAGAGGATTCTAACAGGGTTAAATAGTAATCTAGAAATGATAATGGGACATGAAGAGGTGACACTACCTTTGGATTGTGAAGAATATGAAGTGTTACCATTGATCAGAGGTCCTCCAAAGAAACAGAAGGCTGGATAATGCAAACAGAAGGAAGGAATAGCTAGCAGTTATTCTAGAAAATTCTAAAATAAAATTGAAAATGAGAAGAAAGCACAGTTAGTGGTTAGTGCCCCCTCTTACTGCTTTGTCTGTAGGTTTCCTGTGAACCACTTCATGCTTTGCAAATTAGTCTGTGTGGTTGTTTACTAGATATAAAATAAATTATACGTGCCATGATAGACCCATCATGGTAAGCATCAGAAACCCAGAATGCTCTTCTTCAAGTTTATATCCAGTAAAAACAATTCATTGTCAAATTTGAAAGTTTGAGGAAAAAACTGGAAAGAGCAGTACGTTCATGGGTCAGAACAACTGATTTCCAATAGGAAACACACATTTTCCCTTGTTAACCTCCCTTACAATTCTGCATCTTGCCTTTGAAAAGGCATATTGTTCAATGCTGTGGTACATAAGGACAGTTCTTACAAGTATGTAATCTGCCCTGAGCACAACCAAAAGCCCCTACCTTATTTCTCCCTTCTGGCCTTCCTCTTAGAGTCTTTCATTCTCCCAGACAGCTCTGGTTCTACTTTAATACTATACATGCATTCACAATCTATCAACTGTTACTTTTAAAGAGTAGCATATGTATGTAATAAGTACAATTAAAGGCAAGGTCATGAAATTGAGAGGGAGTCAGGGGATGTAGGAAGAATTAGAGGGTAGAGAGCAAGGAGTGGAAATGAAGGAAATACAGTATTTGTATAAGAAATTCTCAAAAACAATTAATAAAAAGAGGAGTAGCCTCCTGTACTGGAGAGAAGATTTGACAGATAAAAGTGTTTGCAGCCAAGCCTGATGACTTGAGTTCAACCCGAGGAACTCACATGGTAGGAGAGAACCTACTCCCTCAAGTTGACCTCTGACTTCTAATGCACACCTACACACACACACACGCACGCACACACCACCACTACCACCACCACCATTGTCACCAATAAATAAATGTGATAAAATTTAAAATATAGTCTTCTTTATCATAAATTGAACTGACTTCAGGCGTCTAGTTTTTTTTGTATTTTTACAAATCTCATACAGTATATTTTGATTGAATTTATATCCGTCTCTCATGTGCAACCCCTTACTATCCCCTGCCAAATTTCAGATATATATATATATGTAAATATACATATATATATGATTATATACATATTAAGCCCTATAGAGTCAAGCTTGTGTCCCTAAAGGCCCTTTGATATGGGTCCATCCCCAGGACCCTGGTAATCTACCAAGAATCTCACCCTAAACAAAATCGCCTCTTCTTCCAGCAGCCACTGCTTGTTGGTAGTTACAGGCCAATTTTCATATATAATAAATATATTTCATTTTTACACATGCTTTATTTTATGTTTACGGTTTCAAGATTGTATTGTAGACTAATCTACACAAAAAGCAAATATAGTCATCCAATTGATTAGAAGGTTATGGAATCAATTATATAGTTTTTGATCCTAAGTTTCCTTCTACCTGTCCATTTGGGTGATTGCAATAGAATTTTTTTCTTATTTTATGTACATGTGTGTATTGCCCACATGTATGTAAGTGCACCCATGTCATGTAATACCCATGGGTCAGAAGAGGGCGTTGGATCCCCTGAAACTGGAGTTCTGGACAGTTGTTGGTTGCCATGCTGGTGCTGGGTTTCAAACCTAAGTCTTCTGGAAGAACAGCCAGTGTTCTTAACTACTGAGCCATTTCTCCAGCCCCTGCAATAGAACTTTGAACAAAGAGTATATCCTCATGTGTTTGCAGTATTATTAAAAACTTAAGTGATAGCCTACTCTATCAACTACCTGAAGTGTTTCATTTCCTAAGAGTAAGTACACAAGTATTTTCTAAAATTACAACAACATCTAATATCCATAATGTTATCCTCTCACTCAAAGCTACCCTCAACACTGGAGGGGGAACAGCATTTCATGAGCATATCAGACCAGTGAGAAATGTTAGAGCTGGGGCAGCTTCCCCTGAAGCAAAATGGCTAACCAAAGGGAAAGAGGATGTTTGAATTACCTGATAATGCCAAATCTCTGCTGAGTAAAATTGAAAACAATAGGTAGATATTGCTTAGTTCCTTCAAATGTTCACTAAATGATCAATGCTTTATGTCAAATGTCGCAAATATTCTTACATGAGTTATTTTTTGATGCTCCCCCAATCTGGCCATTTACAATTATTCTGTCAGTATGTAGATTAGGAAAGAGGTGATACATACAGGACACATTTTACCAGGGTCTGGCTCATGTTTCAGTGTGTACAGGTAGATTGAAAAATTGATCTACAGCTTTTCTGATTGCAGCTTGATTTTCTGCTTCATAAAAAGGAAACTACTCCTTCACAGATGAAGCACACTAACATTCCTGTTCCACTGAGTGTGCGCCAACACTTTCTTCTTCCTGATAACTTTTCAGTATTTCTGGACAAAAGAAAGTTACCTGCCTTGGAGCAAGGGCTCATGGAAAGGACTTTCTATTTTATTGCACCTCTTCTCTGCAAACCAAGGTAGTATGCTCAAATATAAAAATAATAATATAATTTTTGTTCATGCAATATCCCTGTTTTGACATTTTAATGCTGCTTCTCTTTAGCCACAACTGAAAGATTTTGGAAGATTATGATTTCATAATGTTTCCAAGTGTTTCTTTTAATATGATTTGTTATGAGTCATATGTCTATAATGACTTCTTTTCAATGAATTATTAAAAATTCAATTATGTGTAAAGATAAATTAAAAGTTAGATTTAAAAATAATTTTACAATATGAACAAAACAGAATTTTGTTCTGAAATTTTCAAACTTATTCCTTCAATAGAGAGAAATTTATTTTTAGAGTTTTCCCTTCTTATTTCCACAGTCTGTTTTCCCTATAAGGACGTTGAGAGATCTTTATCTGGAAGTTTCTTCCTGCCAGATATAATGATTAGAATAGAGGAAGGAAGCATTGTCCTTCCATTTTGAGTGTGTCTTCAGGCATAGATAATCACATAAATAAGTGTGACTATGAAGTGTGAAGTGAATGTGCTTTGGAAAGCTACACAAGCATTAGGGTTTTGGCCCACAATTACTTTGGGTGTCATCATATCCACCCTTGTCAATTCTGTCATCCAGTGTCCTTACTCATGTCTTTATGTTTTTCATCAGTATCAAATTTCACTTTATGTTTTGAAATCATGCTCAAGAATTTTTGAAAAAATAATGTGGTAATTTTACCTGGAATTTTATTTTCAAAGTTTTTAGAAAGTCTGTTTAAAAGTACTTTAGGGCCGGGCGTGGTGGTCCACGCCTTTAATCCCAGCACTTGGGAGGCAGAGGTAGGGGGATCTCTGTGAGTTTGAGGCCAGACTGGTCTCCATAGTGAATTCCAGGCCAGCTAGGGCTACAGGGGTCAGACCTTGTCTCAAAAAGACCGAAAAAAAAAAAAAGAAAGTAGTTTAAAACACAAGTACTGTACTTATTTACCCAATCAAGGTAGACTCCTTTCACAGAAGAATTGTAACAATGCATCTGGTGTGCCTTTGGGTTATAATTGTGATATGAACTCACTGTGTTCACATACATTATATGGGAGTGTGTGTTTGTGTGCACGTGCATGCATATAGTACAAAAAAAATGTGTAAAATGTACCCATACTGACAGTGGGCTAGATGAAGGAATCTCCCAGTTAGCTTCCCTTACATCCTAATGCACTGGTCATTAGTGTTCAAGGTGCTTTAAGTTATGTTGACACTTATTTAAATATATATGCATATGTATGTATATATATATATCCCATAAGAGTATTTATAATGCATGCATATTTGTAACATACATGTCTAATAAACACATTTTCATAGAATTATCTGTACTTTTCTAGACTAAGAAAAAATGTTAAAGATAATTATATAGGAACTGGTTCAGAGGTTAAGAGCACTGGCTGCTTCTGAAGAGGACCCTGGTTTGGTTCCTAGCACCCACATGGAGGCTAACATCCATTTGTAATTCCAGTTCCAGGGGATCTGACACCCTCTTTTGGCCTTTGTGGAATTTCACAATGTGGGTACACTTACATGCATACAGGCAATATACTCATACAAATAAAAATAATTATATTATAAGTAGCAATATCCATTTCCCCCTCTACCATGTTTGCTATTAGCTTTCCTACATAAAATTCTAGTCAGCTGGTAATGCTAGATCTTGGTGTGATTTTTGCATTATTATTATCTCCTTTTGTCCTACTTTTGCACAACTTTTTCAATTTTCTTGTGCTACACAAGGTAACCATACTGAAATCTTTCGTGTTTAGACCCTTGTCGTATTAAAACACTGGTAATCTGAATCTTCCCTGTGGGTGTGGTATTAGGTATCCTGTCAACATTTGGCCTAGTTTGTGACAGCCTTTCATCACATGAGTCTCAGGCAAATAAACATCTTATTGTATCTGTGGCATTATTCTTGGGAAATATTGATTTCACACAATGTTACGTTCCCAATTATGGTGGCTTGAGTGGGAAGTGTCCTCAAGAGGCTCAAGTATTTGAACAACTAGTCAGTTAGTGGTACTGGTTGAGGAAGGTCATAGAACCTTCAGAAGGCATGGCCTGGCTGGAGGAAACACATCATTGATGGCCATCTTTGAGAGTTCATAGTCTAGTCCTGCTTTGACTTCGCCCTCTCTGCTTCCCGAAAGTGGTTGAAAATGTGAATGCTTAGCTTTCTACCCCAACCACCTCTGACACCATATGGCCCCCATACCTTGAGGGTCTCATGCCTCTGGAACCTTAAACACAAATAAACTCTGTTCTGTATATTTCTTTGGTCATGGGGTTTTATAACAGCAACATAATTGTAACTAATATACCAATCCTAAGTCTTCTACAGCAAAAACTTTTATGTTTTTAGTGTTAAAGTAGAAAGTTACTCTATTAAGCTTTTAGAATAAAAAATTAAATGAATGTATTCTGTGATAGAGTCAAACTTTAAATCATATAATATTCAATGTATCCAAATTGGCAGTATCTGTTTAGAATGAAACAACATCAGTCTTTTATGCTGTCCTTAAACTGGCCTGAAGTCCCACTTGGGACTCAGGGATTCACAAGTCTGCTTGGTTGAATTTGTTCAGAATATAAAATCAAACAAACAAAAAATAGTCCCCAAAGAGTGTGAATAGAAATTATATGTTCTGTGGGGAAATGAAAAACCATATTAGATAGGAGTAAAAATACTACTTACACAGCTTTAGAAGAATATTTCCTATTTATAAAGGACAAAATTATGATGATGATGATGTTGCTGGAAAGAAAAAAGTCCTTTAAAGCTTATTCAGACTTTGTCTCCATGGCCCAAGTGCAGAGTGAGGCCTCAGACAGTTGAAGTTCTTGGTGGTGTTAAGGGCTGGGTGTCCTTCTGAATTAAGTACATCTGATGAAGACATTTTCCAGTGGCTCCTTGGATATATCATGAAGATTGTTTCTCAATAAAACAAATTAAACATATCCTAAAGTTTGTGTTTGTTAATCCTTGAGGGAAATTTATTCATATTTTGTATATATTTCTATTTACTTCCTACTTGCAATTTCAAGCTTTGCAAGTTGAGAACAACTTCATATTTATACTTCCAAGGAGATAAAATAATTCTGTCACTAGGACAGCAACCAAACAGACATTTTAAAATGCATTCAAATGATTTTGTTTCACATTAACATGAAATTATTTTATAAATATGAGTTATAAAATCAGAAAACATTTTATAGCTCATAATTCACATCTTGATTTAGATTCTAAGTGAAGAAAACCTGAAAATTATTCTCTTAGCTTCAAAGTTGCTATACAACCTACATATGAGTGTTTTAAGATATTAAGGATAAAATTTACATACATTAACCTATATTGTTGAAGTAAATGCATTTCTTCATTTGGAATGTTTTGTCAATGGACCATATTGTAACATAGCATGCTATTTATCCTTGAAATTATTTAAATTATTTCTTTTAGTATTGTTTATCATATCAAACCATTTTATGTCCATAAGTTGTTAAAATAAGTTGCATCTATACTGTATAGAGGCTCACCTTATATACATGGAGATACCATAAGCATATAGTTGCCTTGAAATAGAAGATAAAATATGTATGAATTGTTTTACAAGGTTATGACAACAATGAAATCTAGAAAGACTCCAATTAATGCCTCACTCTGAAGCCTGAAGATTCTATTGATTTGAATGTTTATTTTACATTTTCCACCTTAGCCATTGATCTCTATAAATGTCCTACTTTCTTTCTCTACTGAATGATAGGATTTAAATTTTTGCTTTCATAATATTTTGCAAAGTATCATGCTTTATTTCCTTTCTGTTCCTTACCTAAGTAGAAGCATTTGCTACATTAGAAAATGTGAGTAAAATATGTTTCACTTTATGAATCTTATGTATGATACCTATAATATTAAAATATGTAATTTCTGGTATGGACAGATGGCTCGTCATTTAAGAACACGGGCTGCTCTTGCAGAGGACCTGGGTGTGGTTCCTAGGACCCACATGGCAGCTCATAACTGTCTCTAACTCTAATCCTAGGCCATCTAGATTCCTCTTCTGGCTTCCAGGGCAACCAGCCACATACATGGTATACATACAGGGAGACAAGCACTCATTTACATGAAAAATACAGTCAATAATATATAATTTTCTGCCACAATTTATTATTGACAGAGTTAAACAGTGCAATAATGAAGTTAATAATTAGTTCAATAAGTCTGATATTATTGCTCACCAATAAGTAGAAATGTTGGCTTTATTTATTTATTTATTTATTTATTTATTTATTTATTTATTTTGTCTTTTAGAGACAGAGTTTCCTTGTAGCCCCAGCTGTCCTGGAACTCACTATGTAGACCAGGCTGGCCTCGAACTCATGAAGATCTGCCTGCCTTTGCCTCCCAAGTGCTGGGATTAAAGGCGTGTGCCACCACGCCCAGCTGGCTCATTTATTTTTACAGTATAATTGCTTATTTAATTTTCTTCTAACATAAATCCCATTATTTTGTAGATTGTGATGTAAATTAGACTTCCTTTGTGGAAATAAAGCTATGTACTGTAAAATAACCATGAAAAACATGAAAATAAAGTACACTTTTTAACACTATACATTTACACTTAAACATTCAACATTGTCATTATATCTGAGAAGTTTTCTGTATTGGACTGACTGAATAGACTTTCTGAAAGTGTGATGGAGCTGATGTCATTTGAGCTAAGCACAATTGGATTAATTGTACAATTTTTGTTTCCTGGTTGGATGTGTTTCTTTGAAAAATTTCCAGCTTTATTGGGTTATACTTAAGAAACTAAAATTTTATGTAGGTAATTTTATAGCACAATATTCTGGTATACATATACATTGTAGTACAAATGCTACAGAGTGCCAAGTTAATCTTCGGAAATACCTTTGAATTATAGAAGAAATGAAGTCATCTTCTCTGGCTGTTTTATTCTCAGTAGCTGCCAATATCTATCTCCAGGCCATTAGAAGGATGAGTCTGATTTCTTTGCAGTGAGAGATTATTGATCCGTACCAGCCTTCGAAGACTTAAGGAAAAGAAGAAAGCCATGTAACCTGGAGATTGTTTCTATCTGAATTAAGCTCTTGATAGGTGAGCTTTGGATTTTCAATATATAAAAATTATAGGAATGCTGATAATGATAATCATTATGATTATTACTGTTATTGCATGCTGATCTTCTGACTTTTCAATGTGTCAAACACTATTCAAAGTTCTTTAAATTGTAAAATAGCCATATGAAAAAAATCTGAAGATTAGTACTTACAATGTTCTCATTTCATATTTGAGAGAAAATTATATGAAGTCTAGTTAACTTCTCAAATCTCATAGCTAGAAGCTGCAGAATTCATATTTGTACGTAAATAATCTATCATTGGAGCAAAGCCTCATTTTCACCACATGTTGCTGCCCACCCCCCCCAGCTCTGTACACACACTGTGAAGGTGGCTCCTCTAAATGTGTTTTATTTCCTTGTTCGTTTGCTTATAATTTACACAGTGCCTGCCTGTTCCTGAGAAAGAGACAAATGTAGGTTCAAATCATAGCGCAGTGCTTCCTGTATAAAGCACTTTTATTTTCAAAGTCTACCCTAAATTTAAGCATAGCATCCTGAACCGTGTCTGTGATCTGTAACGTCTATTGCAGCACTGAACTATCAGAACATTATTGCACGCTAGCATATTATTTGGTGAAGACACAGCAGTTGGTAGAAGCAGTGGGTTACAAGGCTCTGTAGGTGACAGAGCCAGAGAGTCTCATCATTTTCTGCATTATTATAAAATTAATTTCATTCCACTTCATTTCCAAAGAAGATGCCAATCAGCTGATCCTGTGTTCTGTAATTGAATTGCTTGATTAATTTGAAATTCAACTAATTTCATTATGATGGGATTCTTCTGCTTCAGGAGAAAACCACATAAATCATTTACATCTCTGTTGAATCTGAATATTTAATGAATTTTAGTGTTATCAGGATTCAAGCTTTAAGAATACTCATGCAGGTATTTCCTTCCAGTTCTCCAACTTTCTCCCTGACAATACCCTTTCTCATACCAGGGTATGGGAAGGACTGATGCCAAAATTTATGCAAATTTTCTTAATACACCTCTTGTTTATGTTTTTGTACGTGTATTTTTGTGTGTGGACATATGCTTACCACAACATGACTGTGGAAGTCAGAAGACAACATGTGGGAGTCAGTTCTCTCCTTTCACCACGTACTTCCTGGGTATTGATCTCAGGTTGTCAGACTTGGCAGCGAGCACGTTTGTCTGCTGAGCCGTCTTGACAGTCCTTGGACAGTTTATTTTTCCTATGCTCCGACATAAAAATTGTAACTTCTCAAAGTGGAAAACTTTTAAATCAGAAATGGAAAATGTTGGAATTAATCCTCAGTAAAAGTACAGAATTTTTTCTCAGACGTTATAGTAACAATGGAGAAATAAATAAAAAGAAATCCTATGGCTCTATTACCCCTCTCAATTGATTATATATCATTTGGATTTATTTTAATATTAAAATGCACTTTCATTTACATTATTATAAAAATTATACAATTATATACTATGCTATTTAAAATGATTCATATTTTTTATTTTCTGTCATATATTATTTGACACATTGTTCTAAGCATCTGAATCACATGGAAGTGTTGGTATAAAACATTTTGATATTTAAGTTACTCCTCTAACAGATTGATTTATTAAAGAATAAGAATCAGCATTTTTTAAAAGTTCCAGTTGGGCAAATGTGGCTGTGTAAGTTATGTCCTGTTGAGAACAACAACAACAACAAATCAACAAATAACTAAATAAATAAGAAAGACACCAGTGGTGATAAATACTGTCAAAGTATCTGTGACAGACAGAGCAGAGACTGTCCCAGTTTTATTTTTGTTACTGTAGTAAAAAACCCTGACAAAAATTACTTAGGGAAGAAAGGAGTTTATTTGGCTTGCCAATTTCAGTTGACAGTCTATCATTGTGGAAATTCTGAGAGAGAAACTCCAAGCAAGATACATCACATTCACAGTCAAGAGCAGACAGAGTGGCTGGAGAGCTGGCTCAGTGGTTAAGAGCGCTGGCTGCGCTTGCAGAAAACCTGGGTTTGATTCCCAAAACCCACATGCTAGTTAATAAACATTCATAACTCTAGTTCAAGGGGATCCTACACCCTCTTCTGACTCCAGAAGCATTTCATTACACAGGTGCACTTACATACATGCAAGCAATACACTAATACACATAAAGTAAAAATAGCAAATAAATTTTTTTAAAACAAATTTTAGATGAATGTGCTTGGTCCCTTGCTTGCTCATGTTTGCTCAGCTTGATTTCTCTACTTTTGTACAGTTTAGGACCCTCTGCCCAGGGAATGGTGCTACTCAGTGGCCTGGGTCTTTCCACATCAACCAATTATATTAAGATAATCCTTCACAGACATGCCTACAGGCTTACACATGGTAGATGACACCATTGTTGAGACTTTCTCCTCAGGTGATTTTGAGATTGTGTCAAGTTGACAAAGTAATTCAGCACAGAGACTGACTGAAGATAGATGTTAAATATTAAATTCACCAGCCTCAACAGAGATTGCATCTCTATCTAGACATGATTATTATGAAGAATGAAAATTAAGAAGGCAATGGTGGTGTGTGTTAAGCATGTTAATCGCAGCACCAATGAATCACTTAACATCAGGGATTCTTCAAATAAAAACATTAGTAGGCAATTTCATCAGTATGCAAACTTCAGACACTAATTATACAATCTATTACAGCTACATCAATGGGTAATTTTATCTATGAGAGCACTGCAATATATGGGATTTATCAGCAACCAAAAAACAGCCAATGATTACAGAAAAAAAGAGTTATAAGATTTTGCCAAGAAATCTGATATTGTTTTGGACACTCATTAGTTGTGTGATAACGGAAGTAGTTTGTGTATGAGACGTCAAAATCTCAACAAATTGCCTTTTTTTTCTGTTGCACATGTATATGTAGAGCCCGTGCATATTCATGTGTGTATTAGTATGAACACATATGTGTGTATGGGTAAGTGTGCATATGGAGGCTGGGGGTTATCTTCAAGTGTCTCTATCTCCACCACTCTGTGCCTTGTTCCTGAAGCAAGGTCTTTCACTGAACATGTAGCTTACTGATTCAGTTAGTCTAACTAGGCCATTTGCTTCAGGGATCCCTTGTCTCTACCTCTCACATGCTGAAATAACAGGTGTACTGTAGGGTCTCCCTGCTAGAGATATGAATTGTGGTCCTGTCCATTTTGTGAAGTCATTGGTTTACTCCCTGAGCCATCCCCTCAGTCCCAGCTAATGGTTTTATATCTCTGAACTTCTCTGCATACTATTATCCTGGTCATTTAGCAAAGAATGGATTTGAGGATCATTTGACCAACTGATAACATCCTTTCTTTTGTCTTTGACACAAAAACAACTTTAAATTTGGTTGCATTGTTGAAATGAATTCACAGAAAATTATCCATGTAAGGACAAGTATTTACCCTACACAGACTACATATTTAATACACTAAGTAATAATTTATAGATGTCAATATACTTTATCCAAAATGTAATCCTATACATAATGACAATGTTCTTAACTAGGGAATTGTTTCTTTAGTTAATAGTGCTTTTTGCACTATGAAACTCATGTCCATGTATTTGTGGTATTCTTGAATATAAATTTCCATTATAAGAATTTATTACTGGCTTCAGCAGAGGCAGAGCTCTACCCTGGATTTTCGAGTAGATATAGTCAAATGTGTGAGAGGAAGACTATTTGGAAGAGGCTTACAGTCAAATGATATCGTTAGACTAGAGCAATGCATAAATAGTTAGTGCCATAGTTATCTTCAGTTGTCAACTTGACACACCTGGCAAAAGGGAACGTCAACTGAGGAATTTCCTTCATCAGGTTGGCCTATGAGCATGTCTGTGGGGCATTTTCTCCATTGCTAACTGATGAAAAAGTGTCCATCCCACTCTGGGGAGTGCCATCCTTAGGCAGATGGGCTTGAGCTGTATAGAAAGTGTGGTAGAGCATGAGAGGAAGCAAGTCAAGAGCAGTGTTTGTCCAGGGTTTCTGTTTGAGTTCCTGTCTCCAGGTTTCTGCCTTGAATTCCTGCCTCAGTTTCCCTTGATGATGGACTGCAATCTGCAAGTCAAATAAACCCTTTCATCTCCCGAGTTGTTTTTGGTCACTATTTTATCACAGCAACAGAAATCCAACTAAAACGGCTAGAATTAAGAGCAGATTATGAATAAAGCATAAATTTCTATGGAAAATAAGGAGGGGTTACAAATACATAAAAATGCAGCAAACATGCAAAAAGAAAATAATGAAAAATCTATTTTAGATCCAAGTACAAGAATAGTTAGAGTAAGGTACAGAGAAAAAGATAATAACCTCATTGAATCTTTTTATACACAAAGATCAAAAAGGTGAAAATCTAGGACACATTTAATGAATACTAAGTACATGAAATTAAATAATAAAAAAGATCACAAAGTCAAATCATAGCTGTATAGGACAGGGAGTGTTTGGTTGTGAAATTTATTCAAAGGAAGTAGCACAATTTATTAATGGATAAATAATATTCTACAATGTCAGTAAGTACCCACACTACATACATTGTAAGACAAAGGAAGTGTAAAACAGGAAAAAGCCTTCTTTTCTCCTTCACATTACTTGCTCATGAGAATTTACATGTGACACTTAATATCCTGGACCATTTTTGCATTAATTAATCTTCAGCACAACAGGCATAAGTGATTAATTCTGTATTCTCCTGGGTATTACAGAAACTTTCTTTCAGCAGGAAACTTTCTGTTGTAAAGTATATCTTTTTAAATTAGTCAACTAACTAAACAACACTTATGTTGCTGAATTTGATCCTTAAATGCTAGTGCTATACCATTCATATATTTGAGTAACAGATTCATTATACAATAAAATGCTGATCTAAAATGTAGTCTCCAGACAGCAATCATCTTATGTGTTATGGATTTTGAAAAATAATGAGATTGTCATTTAAGAATATGTTCATTTTTGATGAATTAAAGTTCATTAAATAAATTTTAACCAAAATGATAAATTATTTAAAAACCAAATATTGTTCAGTTTGCTGTAGAAATCTACCTTTGAGTGGGACACAGCTGGTGTTTATTTTAATTATGAGACATGCATTGTAATTTGTGAGAATTGCTGCAGATAATATTAAAGATCCATGTAATCATGACATGGTGGACAAATTATTATTGGATACAGACTGCCAGTTTATGACCCTTAAATTTTTAGTTTGTTGCATTTTCAATTCAGAACTTTGAATTGATTGATCCAATTCATCTAGTTGATATTTAATCCACTTTATACAATAAGCTTATAAGATTGTAGATGTATATATAAAATCAAATTATATATCATGTAATTATATACACACAACATTCCTGGATGGAGACATACATGCATCTGTCTGCATTACAATGTAAAGAAACTATGAAATGTCAATATATCTTCCAATCTTTTATGTTGTCACTATAAAATGTCTCTGCATGTCTTGTAGTGCTTTCTGTCCTTTATTTTCCACTTATCATCTTTGGGGCTCCTTCTTGATCCATTCTTTTCTTTATTTAAAGCATATTTGACAGGATGGAATACTGGAGTATGATGGTGTGCTGAGCAGTGGTAGTCAAGCTATATAGTGGATGAGGGAGGAGTATCATTCAATCCCAGATTTTTGAGGCCAGAGTGTGCAACAAAGTAAGACACGGTCTTACTTGTTCTTTCTGACTTCTACTGACTCAGACACATACAAACAGATCTTATCAATTTAATCCAATCTAGTGTTTGCAGCACTGATGAAATTATCTCTCATTGCTTTCAATGATAATAGTGCTGTTTGTGGTGCTTGATATGTAAACTCCCCTCCAACATTTCCCCCCCCCCCGCCCCCAAGAGGTGATCCTAAAATCTTTTAAGGATTAGATACAAGTTCCCAAATACTTCTGACATTTTTGGCCTTTGGAAGAGTATGCTGCTGACAAGCCCAAGGACATTAGCCAAGAAACTTGTTACATTTCTTTGGGGTCTTTTTACCCTAACTGCCTGGTCAATACCTTCCTCCTATTCTTATTATGTCATACTTTGAAGAGGATATCCAAATTGCCAATAAGGAACAGGGACATAGACCGCTCTGGCTTCTTCCATGCTGAACAGGGACACGGGGTGAGGCAACTGGAGTAACTCTTCAGTGGGTCTATCTGAAAGACTCCCAAACTGCATAACTCTTGTCTCTAAGGGGAAAAGAAAGTCTTTGAATCACAAATAGGAGATGTAAAGGAGAAGTAAAGGCAGGAATAATTAGCATTACAAGGTCTATACCGGGAACTAGAAAAAAGTCAGAATAATTAGCATTACAAGGTCTAGACCTGGAACTAGAAAAAAGTCAGAACAGGGCAATTTTCAAATGTTCATATGCGAGTCCACTGGAATTTCTTGACAAGGGCTTCCAAAGGCATCCTTCTATAGGGTTCTTCCTCATTTTTCTTTTGTCTTTCAGGGCTGGACTAGTTGTTTGGGAAGACTGGCTGGATACTCAGGTGAGGGTCCAGTGACCCTGCTTGGCACTCTTTAATGCATGAACACAACTGTCAATAAGCCCAAATGTGACTATGTTTAATGATCAGACTCAGCCAAAGTCCTGATGATGGTAGTTATTTCATGCAGAAGGGACTGCTGCATAGCATCATCTTCTTCAAAGGACCTGGAATTAGCTGGGTGTGGTGGTGCCTGCCTTTAATCCCAGCACTTGGGAGGCAGAGGCAGGGGGATCTCTGTGAGTTCAAGGCCAGCCTGGTCTACATAGTGAGTTCCAGGACAGCTGGGGCTACAGGGAGGCCAAAAAAAAAGGACCTGGAATTTAAAAGGATTTGGTGCTAGGAGCCACATATGAGGGAGAACATACGTCATTTCTTTGTCTGACTCTGTGTTACTTCACTTAGTATAAGTTTCTAGATCTATCCATTTACTTGCAAATTTCATTATTTCATCTTTCTTTATTGCTGAATAGAACTCCACTGTGTAAATACACCACATTTTTGTTAATCATTCATCAGTTGAGGGACACTTAGGTTGCTTCCATCTCTTGGCTACTGTGAAAAGAGCAGCAACAAACATCATTGTACAAGTGTCTCTACAATAAAATAAGTCCTTTGGGTATATGTCAAGGAGTGGTATAACCGGGTCATATGGAAGGTTCATTTTTAGTTTTTTTAAGAGTTCTCCACATTGTTTTCCATAGAGGCTGCAGAAGTTTACAATCCCACCACCAGTGAATGAGCGTTCCTCTTTACCCACATCCTCGTCAGCATTTGGTATCATTGTTCTCTTGATGCTAGCCAGTCTGATTGGGGTAAGGTGATACCTTAGAGTGGTTTTAATTTACATTTCCCTAATTACTAACGATGTTGAATTCTTTTTGAGATGTTTCTTAACCATCTTTATTTTTTCCATTGAGAACTCTCTGTTTAGGTCTTTAGCCCATCTTTTAATTGGGTCATTTGATGTCTCAATGTTTTGTTTTTTGAATTCTTTATATATTCTCAATGTTAAACCTCTGTCAGATGTGTCACTCATGAAGATTTTTTCCCATTCTGTGGGTTTTATTTTCACTTTTTGATTATTTCTTTTGCTGTACAGCAGCCTTTTAGTTTAATGAGGTCCCACTTTTTGGTTGATGACCTTAATTCCTGAGCAACTTCTGTCTGATTAAGAAAACCCTTTCCTACACCTATATCCTGTAAGTTACTGCCAATATTTTCTTCTAATAGTTTAAAGGTTTCCAGTTTCACATTGAGGTCTTTGATCCTTTTGGAGTTGACTTTTGTGCAAGGTGATGATAAATAAGGATCTAGTTTCCTTCTT
>NW_008345699.1:3269987-3284215 GCF_000622305.1 Nannospalax galili | reverse complement strand
GATGTTCCATTGATCTGTGTGTCTGTTTTTGTGACAGTACCATGCTGTTTTTATGACTATGGCTCTGTAGTATGCTTTGAGATCTGGTATAGTAATCCCCCCAGTGTTGTTCTTTGTGCTCAGGGTTGTTTTGGATATCTGGGGTCTTTTAAACCTCCATATTAATTTAAGGATGGACTTTTCTAATTCTGTGAAGTATATCATTGGGCTTTTTATTGGAATTGCATTGAATCTATACATTGCTTTTGGTGGGATGGTCATTTTAAAAATATTAGTTCTTACAATCCATGAACATGGGAGGTCCTTCCATCTCCTGGTGTCTTCCTCAATCTCTTTCTTAAACAATTTCAAATTTTCATTGTAGAGATCTTTGGTGTCTTTGATGAGATTTATTCCAAGACATTTTAATTTTTTTGCAGCTGTTGTGAATGGGAGTATTTCCCTGTATTCTTTCTCCAATTGCTTGTTATTGGTAGTAGAAAGGTAACTGATTTTGGTACACTGATTTTATAACTTGCTGCTATACTGAAAGTGTTGATCAACCCTTGGAGTTTTCTGGTGAAACTTTTGGGATCTCTTAGGTATTATAGCATATCATCTGCAAAAAAATGATAGCTTGACCTCTTCCAATTAGTACTATTTAATTTACTTCTCCTGCCTTATTGCTCTAGCAAGAGTTTCAAGCACTATGTTGGAAAAGGAGTCAAGAGTGTCTACATCCTTGTCTGGTTCCGGATTTTAATGGGAATGCTTCCAGTTTTTCTCTATTTAGAATGATATTGGCTGTGGGTTTATTGTATATAGGATTAATTATGTTTAGGTATGTTCCCTCCAGTCCAATTCCCTCTAGGACTTTGAACATAAATGCATGCTGAATTTTGTCCAAAGCCTTTTCTGCATCCATTGAGATGACAATGTGGTTTTTGTGTTTAAGTCCATTTATATGATTAATGACATTTATTGACTTGTGTATATTGAACCATCCCTGCATCTCTGGGATAAAGCCTACTTGATCATGGTGGATGATCTTTTTGATCTGTGTCTGTATGCTGTTTGCAAGTATCTTGTTGAGAATTTTTGCATCTATATTCATTAAGGATATGGTCTATAGTTTTCTTTTTTAGTTGTGTCTTTACCAGGTTTGGGTATTAGAGTGATGCTGGCTTCATAGATGGAATTTGAGAGTTCTCCCTCTGTTTCTATTGTTTTGAATAATTTAAGTAGTATTGGTTGGAGGTCTTCTGTAAATGTCTAGTAGAATTCTGGTGTAAATCCATCTGGGCCTGGGATTTTTTTTCAGTTGGGAGGATTTGTATTACTGTTTCAATTTCCTTATATGTTATGGGTCTGTTTAAACTGTTGATCTCTTCATGGTTTAATGTTGGAGGTTCCCATGATTTCAGATATCCATCCATTTCTTTTAGACTTTCAAATTTAATAGCATATAGGGTTTTAAAATATTCCCTTATAATGGTCTGGATCTTTTGGGTGTATGTTGTGATGTTCCCCTTTCATCTCTGATTTTGTTTATTTGCATTTTCTCTTTCTTTCTTTTGGTTAACTGGGCTAAGATTTGTCTATCTTGTTTAGCTTTTCAAAAAATCAACTCAGATTCATATATAGTTTGTATTTTTTTCATTATTTTCTTTGTTTCTATTTCATTAATTTCTGCTCTGATTTGTGTTATTTCTTCTCTTCTGCAGGGTTTGGGTTTCATTTGTTTTTACCTTTCCAGTGTCTTGAGTTGCACTGTTAGGTCATTTTTTTGGGTGCTTTCAAATTTTTTAATACAGGCACTTAGAGCTATAAACGTCTCCCTTAGGACTGCTTTTAATGTGTCCCAGAGGTTGTGTTGTGTTGTATTGTCCTTTTCATTGAATTACAGAAATTCTTGATTTCTTTCTTAATTTCTCCTTTGACCCATTCATTGTTTAGGAGTGTGTTTTTCAATCACCACGAGTTCATGTAGTAACTAGGCCTTTGTCCAGTGTTGATTTTGAGCTTTATGGTTTTGTGGTCCAATACAATACATGGAATTATTTCAATATTTTTGTACTTGTTGAGGTTCATTTTGTGGCCCAGTATGTGGCAATTTTTATAAAAGTTCTTAAGGTGCTAAGTATAAAGTGTGTTCTTTGGTGTTTGGGTGGAATAGTTGAAAGGTGTCTGTTAGGTCCACTTGATTTATGGTATCATTTATTTCAGACATCTTTCTGTTTATTGTTTGTCCAGTTTCCCTGTTTAATGGAGACAGTGGGGTAGTGAAGTCCCCTACTTTTAGTGAATTGGGGTTAATCTGTGTCTTATAATCCTGTAGGGTAGTTTTTATGAATTTGGGTGCACCAGAATTTGGTGCATACATTTTAAGGATTGTAATATCTTCTTGGTTAACTATTTCTTTCATCAGAACAAAGTGAATCTCCTTTTCTCTTCTGATTAGTTTTACTTTGAAGTCTATCTTGTCAAATATTAGAATTGCAACCCCTGCTTGTTTCTTAATGCCTTTTACTTGAATATTCTTTTCCATCCTTTTACCTTAAGGTAGTGCCTTTCCTTGAGGTGAGATGGGTTTCTTGCAGACAGCAAAGAGATGGATTGTATTTCTTAATCCATTCGCTTATCCTGTGTCTTTTGACTAGGGAGTTTAGTCCATTGATATTTAAGGTTATTACTGAAAGGTGTATATTGGTTGCTGTCATTTTGATTGCTGTTTATGTTCTCTGTGTAGTTCTGTGTTTCCTAGGTTATATCTTTGTTTAGTTTCTTTCATTGTGCCTAGGCTATAGTTGTTTCTCTCTCTGCTCTCTGTATTGCTTCAAGTATTCTTTGAAGGGCTAGTTTTGTGGACATGTATTCCTTCAGGCTATTCATGCAATGGAAGATTTTTCTTTCCCCCTCAACTATAATAGACATTTTTGCTGGGTACAGTATTCTAGGCTGGCATCTATTGTCATGTCAAACTGGAAATACTTGGTCCAGGCTTTTCTGGCTTGCATAGTTTGCATTGATAAGTCAGCTGTAATTCTGATGGGCTTTCCTTTCTATGCAACTTGTTGTTTTTCTTTTGCTGCTTTCAGCATTCTCTCTTTGTTCTGCACATTTAGTGTTTTTACTATGATATGTCATGGAGAGTTTCTTTTCTGATTCTGTCTTTTGGTATTCTATGTCCTTCCTTTATTTGTAAGACAATGTCTTTCCTTAATTTCAGAAAATTCTCTTTTACAATACTCTTTAATGGTCAGTACCATTAACCTGAAATTCTTCTCCTTCCTCTATTCCTATGATCCATAGATTTGGTCTTTCCATGGTGTCCCACATCTCTTGCATATTCCATGCATGTGTTTTTTTTCAATTTTCCATACTCTTTGCTTGAGTGGTCCAATTCTTCAACTTTATCCTCCAGTGTTGATATTATGTTTTCCATTTCATTCATTCTAGAGATGAGGCTTTCCCCTGTTGTTTCAAGTTGGCTTATTGAGTTTTTTACACTTCCTTCTTCATTTCTGCCTGAGTTTTCATGAATGTTTCTATCTCTTTTGTGAATTCATTCAGAAGTTTATCCCTATCTTCTTTTAGCTCTTTGATTTCTTTCTTTCTGTGCTCTTTAAATTCATTGAATTCCTTGATCATGTTTATGATTGTTCTTTTAAATTCAGTGTCCTGGGTTATTTCTAGGGGGGGTTCTCCTTGTAGAACTCTTCTACAGGATTGCTGGTGTTTGGTGGGGACATAGTGTTTTGGCCTTCCATTTTTTATTCTTTCGTTGTGGTTTTGGCATGTGAATTTCTTTTGCTGTTTATGATTCTGATATGAGAATTAAGTTGATGTATACTTCTGTTTGTATCATCCGGGTGCCTAGATCCTTTTTTTATTGGTTATATAAAGCTGGTTGGTACAAGGTTCAGGTTCTCTCAGGTTTATTTTGGAGGGAACTGATGGCTTCAGATCAGCTAGTCCGAGGTACCCACAGAAGCCCAATTCAGATTCCAGTCAAGTACACTCAGGCTTCCTTCACGATGTGGAGGCAGGATCCAGGCTCTCTCAGGCAGTCCCAAGTGTTTTCCACCCTATGCCAGAGGAAGGACAGAGGGGGGGCCAGAACTCAGCATTCTCTGATGTGCTGCTGAGATTCCAGGCACTACAAAGAAGGAGGTCTGAACCCACCCCCTCAGGCTCTGTGCTAGGATCTCAACCTTAGCCTACCAAAGCCAGGTCTACCCTGGGGTCTTGGGAGGGCTCACAAAATCCCAGGTAGGGGGATGGTGTGGCACAATTAGGGGACAGTTACCACCACTTGGAGGCAGGATCTGTTAGGGTCTGTGACTCCATGGATCTCTTCTAGAGAACAAATGCACAAGTACGGAGATGCAAAAATCAAGCAGAGTTTTACTAAATCAGCTAGCTGGGGCCAACCATCCTTCCAAGACATGCAGGTCTGGTCAGAGCGATCGACCCTGAGACAATTTTAGGTAAAGATTATATAGGCTTCCCCAACCGTTACACAAAAGCCCACATTTATACAGCCAATAGTTTCAAAGCAAGCATTTCACAAACGTGGACATGCCTACATGACACGACACAGATCAAACAGGATAGGCTCCGGGGGCTGCAGCACTTGCCCCTATCTCCGGATGCATGTGTCTCCAGCTGAGTTAATTGGTTACAAGCAGTAAATTCAAACAAGTAAATTCAAGCAGTAAATTCAGACAAGCAGTATATTCAAACAAGCAGTAAATTCCTCTTTCCCTAACAGATCCAGGGGCCATCAGACAGTCTCCTGGGTTCTCGGACCCTTTGGTAGTTGGAGGCCAGAGGGAAGCTAGAACCCAGCACTCTCTGGTGGTCTGCTGAGCTCTGAGCCCCTACCCCTGTGGAGGTCTGAACCCACCTTCTCAGGCTGTCTGCTAGGATCTCAGCCTTAGCCTACCTACATACAGCAATCTTAACTCACTTTCCATATCAATACTGGTTCTCTAGAACCATTGAGAGTTGTCCCTTAAACTGATGACAGTGGCAGCCGGTTTGGGCTTCAAATCTGGGCTAGCCCTGAATCTCAGGGCCAGCTAGCAGTGTAGCAATTCTTTTCTGAATATATGCCCTCTTATAAATATTTTTCTACAGTTCAGCTATTTTGCTTCTCATGCTTTTCACTACTGCTGTTTTAAAATGATGTTCCCCCTCCACTGTGAACAGTAGGTTTTCTCCTGTCTTTTTTGTCTGGAAATGTGTTCTTTGATCAGTGGATGCAAAGCAAATAATTACCACAATTTCTGATGTTATCAAACTTGATGGGACATGAAAGTCAATTATATCTTCTTCTTAGTGGTCCCGTCTCCAAAATTAAGGTCAGAATGTATTATTTTAAAATCATGAGATTCATTAGTTAATAAACATATGATGAAAGGTGCTCAGATCTGCTCCCATTCAATCATTTCAAAGATATTTAGCAGAGTATAGTGAATCAATGTAGTGCAAATCCACTACTGAATATCTGATTAGCATGAAATATTTGGGAAATATGCTAAAATCCAAAACTTATATTGGTATACTCACTGGTCAAAATCATGATCTTTAAGTCAGAAACTGTCTGCTTCAAAAAAGGCTTTTAACAATTATTCATTCTCTAGTTGGAATGAATGAACAAGTTAGAAATCTGCATTGATAAGGCAATCCCCAAGTGTAAGAAACAGCTGCCTTACTAATTGAGCTTTCTCTAACATTACATTAAATACTATAATAATCTTCTATCAAAAGAATATAAAGTACTTTTCCATATCCCAAGAAACTGAAACAAATGAGAGAAATTTTTGGTCAGTAGCATATGTATTGGCATAATTGAATTTAATCAAGAATTCAGATAAAGGGACCTGGTGAGATGGCTAAACAGTTAAGAACACTGGCTGTTCTTCCATTCCAAGCATCCACATGGAGGTTAACAATCATCCATAACTGCAGTTCAAGAGGATCTGATGCCACCTTCTTGTCTCCATGGGCATTACACAACATAGGTGTACTTACACACATGTATACAAAGCACTCATACAATGTACAGGCAAAAAAATAAATAAAATAAAAAATAAATTTAAAAATGAATTTACATAAAGTGATTTTCTAAAAGCAAACTTTAAATAAGAAAGTAAAGACTCAATATTTTAATGATTTCTTTAAAATTTTGGTTTGATATTTGATTGGTAACAATATTTATTTGAATGAGTTGATACATTAATCTCATATCTTGTATAAAACATTCTAATGTGCTCACCTCCCTCTGCTTCCCTGGGCCTGCACAACCTGCCAGACTCTCTCCTGGGTAAGTCCATCCGAGACCTCCACGCCTTGACTCCCCCAGCCTCGACTCCCCCAGCCTCATTCACCCTCCAAGCTCCCCCGCCCCATCTAACCTCCTTGCCTGGATACTGGCCCATTTCTTATCTTGGCTCCCAAGATGCCAGGGCTGACCTTTCTGCTTGGAGCCACCAGTGCTTCCTAATCCTTTGCATCCAGACTAACCCAGTTCCTTCTCAGGGTCCCCAGGAGCCCTCTGGGACTGGTCCTGCCTTCACCTCTCTTTGCTTCCCTGGGCTGCACAACCCTCCAGTATCTTTCCTGGGTAAGTCCATCGGTGCTCACTGTACCTTGACTCCCACAGGCTAATTCACCCTTCCAGCTCCCCCACCTCATCTCTCCTCCTTGCCTGGGTACTGTCCCATTCCTTGTCTTAGCAACCCAGACACCGGGGGGACCACCACTGCTCCTGATCCTTTGCATCCAGATCAACCCAGTTCCTTCTCGGGGTCCACAGGAGCCCTCTGGGACTGGTCCCACCCTCACTCCCTCTGATTTCCTGGGCTGCACAACCTGCCAGCATCTTTCCTGGGTAAGTCCAATGGTATCAACTGTGCCTTGACTCCCCTAGCCTCATTCAGCCTCCCAGTTCCCCTGCCCCATCTCTGCTCCTTGCCTTGGTACTGGCCCATTTCTTGTCTTGATATCCCAGACACAGTGCTGACTTCTCTGCTTGGAGCCACCACTGCATCCTAATCCTTTGCACACAGATCAACCCAGTTCCTCCTTGCAATCCCCAGGAGCCCTTGGAGCCTCTTCTTTCCCCCACATCCCTTGGCATCCTTGGGTGGCATGGCCATCAGCTGCCCTAGACCAGCATCTTTCCTGAACCCTGCTCCCAGGCCAGTCTAAATCACAAATTCCTCAGGACAACATCTTTCCTAGAGGGATCCAGACCTTAGGCGAAAGTCTGAGAACATCCGTTCCTCATCTGACTTGAGCCTATGTGGGAACTCCTGAAGACAAAAGCAATCTATCCACTCCAATATAAAACAAAAAGAGGGAACAGGAAGCTTAGACAAACCAGCTTTTCATGCCAAAACGTAAAAGAGAAAGGCATATAAAGTTTACAAAAAGAAGCAGACCTAAACTGGAAAGCTTGTGTCTCACAGAAGAATCAGAAACTACAAAAGATATTCACATGTCAAAGTCACAGAGAAAAAATAACATGAAAAACCAAAATAGCATATCCCCACCAAATACCAATAGTCCTCTAGAGGAGTACAATGAGACCCCCCTAAAGATAATGCAGCAAAAGAACAATTATAAACATGATAAAAGAATTCACTGAATTTAAAGAACATACAAAGAAATCAAAGAACTGAAGGAAGATAGGGATAAACTTCTGAATGAATTCAGAAAAGAGTTAGAAATATTGAAGAATACTCAGGCTGAAATGAAGAAGGAAGTGAAACACTCAGTGAGCCAATTAGAAATGACAGGAGAAAGCCTCACCAATAGGATAAATGAAATGGAAAACAGGGTATCAAGACTGGAAGATAAAGTGGATGAACTAGACCACTCAAACAAAGATTATGAAAAATTTAAGAAATCACAAGAATGGAATATGCAGGAATTGTGTGATACCATAAAAAGACCAAATTTATGAATCATAGGCATACAAGAAGGGGAAGAATCCCAAGATAATGACATGGATCATATCTTCAACAGAATTGTAGAAGAAAATTTCACAAAATTAAAGAAAGACATGCCCATACAAATACAAGAAGCACACAGAACACCAAACAGACAGGACCAGAAAAGAAACTCTCCACGGCACATCATAGTAAAAACACTAAACGTACAGAACAAAGGGACAATACCGAAAGCTGCAAAAGAGAAACAAGTCACATATAAAGGAAAACCCATTAGGATTGCAGCTGACTTTTCAGTGTAAAGTATGAAAGCCGGAAGAGCCTGAACCAAAGTATTCCCAGTTTTAAATGACCATAGATGCCAACCCAGATTACTATACACAGCTAAATGTCTATTACAGTCAAATCTTCCATGACATAAATAGGCTGAAGGAATGCATGTCCACAAAACCAGCCCTTCACAGAGTTCTTGAAGCAATACAAAGAGCTGAAGAAAGGAATGACTAACCCCAGGGGTTGCGGAAAGATATTCAGTGAAGGTATAACTGTGGAAAAGTACAGAAATAAAAATGACAGGATTCAGTACACATTTTTCATTAATAACTTTAAATATTAATGGACTGAACTCCCCAGTCAAAAGACACAGACTAGGTGAATGGATTAAGAAACAAAACCCATCTTTTTGTTGTATGCAAGAAACTCATTTTGCTTTCAAGGGCAGGCATTATCTTAAGGTGGAAGTGCCAATGCCAGCCGGCCAAGACGGACTACCTGAAAGGGGGAGTGAGGATTGAAAGTGAAAACAAGAGACAGAAAAGATACTTGGGAGGGCTGTCAGTAGAGACTGCAGCCCCAGTTTATTTCAGCTCCTCCTTTTTATACAGAACTCAATTAGTTTCAACAGCTGTTTTTCCCACCTGTATCTGAGGGTCAAGGAGTGGTCAAATACTTGTTTTGTGAGCTCCACCATATAAACACATTCCTCCTGACTTGGCAGATTAGGTACTGGTGTGCAAAACACAAACTCAGTAAACAAGCCTGCCACAGCTTATGTACATAATGTATTAATAGCTCCTGACATGGAAGGATGGAAGAAAATATACCAAGTGAATGGTACTAAGAAACAAATCAGGCATTGCAATCCTAATATCTGACAAAATAGACTTTAAAACTAATCAGAAGAGATAAAGAGGGCCACTTTAAAAACCAAGAAGATATTACAATCATGAACATATATTCACCAAACTCTGGTGCACTCAACCTCATAAAAACAATACTACAAGACTTTAAGAACCAGACTAATCCCAACTCATTAATACTAGGGGATTTCAATACCCCACTGTCTCCATTACATAGGTCAACAGGGCAGAGAGTTAACAAAGAGACATCTGAATCAAAAAATACTGTACATCAAATGGACCTAACAGACATCTACCAAGTGTTCAACCCAAGGACCAAAGGATGTACTTTCTATTGAACGCCCCATTGAACATTCTCCAAAATCAACCATATACTGTGGCAGAAAACAAACCTCAATAAATACAAAAAAATTGAAATAATTCCATGCATTCTATCAGACCACAGTGCAATGAAGCTTACAATCAACAATGGAAGAAGCCCTAATCACCACATGAACACATGGAGATTAAACAACACACTTCTGAATGATGAATGGATCAAAAGAGAAATTAAGAAAGAAATAAAAGTATTCCTGGAACTAAATGAAAAGAACAATACAACACAACAAAACTTCTGGGACATGCTGAAAGCTGTCCTTAGAGGGAAGTTTATAACTCTACGTGCCTACATCAAAAAATCGGAAAGAACACAAATAAATGACTTAATGTTGAAACTCAAGACACTTAAAAAGCAACAACAAATGAAACCCAAACCCACCAAACAAGAAGAAATAACAAAAATCAGGACATAAATTAATGAAATCAAAACAAAGAAAACAAAACAAAGAATGAACAAATCCAAGAGCTGGGTCTTTGAAAAGATAAACAAGATTGACAGACATGTAGCCTTCTTAACCAGAAGAAAGAAAGAGCATATCCAAATCAACAAAATCAGAGATGAAAGGGGAAACATCACAACAGACACCAGAAAGATACAGAACATTATAAGGGAATACTTTAAAAACCTACATGCTACTAAATTTGAAAACCTAAAAGAAATGGATGCATATCTAAAGGCATGGGAATCACCAAAACTAAACCAAGAAGAGATTAACAGCTTAAACAGACCCATATCACAAAAAGAAATTGAAACAGTAATATAAAACCTCCCAACTAAAAAAAGCCCAGGACCAGATGGATTTACAGCAGAATTCTATCAGACATTTAAAGAAGATCTGCATCCAATACTACTTAATTTATTCAAAAAAATAGAAATGGAGGGAAAACTTCCAAATTCCTTCTATGAAGCCAGCATCACTCTCATACCAAAGCCTGGTAAAGATACAACCGAAAAAGAAAACTATAGACCCATATCTTTCATGAACATAGATGCAAAAATTCTCAACAAGATGCTTGCAAAAAGCATACAGATACACATCAAAAAGATCATTCACCATAACCAAGTTGGCTTTATCCCAGAGATGCAGGGATGGTTAATATACATAAGTCAATAAACATCATAAATCATATAAAAGGGCTCAAAGACAAGAACCACATGATCATCTCAATAGATGCAGAGAAGGCTTTGGACAAAATTCAACATGCATTTATGATCCAAGTCTTAGTGGGAATTGGACTGGAGGGAACATACCTCAACATAATTAAAGCCATATATAACAAACCCACAGACAACATCATTCTAAATGGAGAAAAACTGGAAGAATTCCCATTGAAATCAGGAACCAGACAAGGTTGTCCACTATCTCCACTTCTCTTTAACATAGTGCTTGAAAATCTTGCAAGAAAAGTAAGACAAAAGCAGAAAATTAAAGGAGTAATAATTGGAAAAGAAGAGATCAAATTATCCCTTTTTGCAGATGATATGATATCTAAGAGATGCCAAAAATTCCACCAGAAAACTCCTAGAAATTATTAACACGTTCAGTGAAGTGGCAGTTTACAAAATTAACCTAGAAAAGTCTGTAGCCTTTTTATATACCAATAACAAGCAATCAGATAAAGAGCACATGGAAACACTTCCCTTCAAAATAGCTGCAAAAAAAATAAAATATTCTAGAATAAAACTGACATAAGACATTAAAGACCTCTACAATGAAAATTTTAAATCTTTAAACAAAGAGATTGAGGAAGACATCAGAAGATGGATGGACCTCCCATGTTCATGGACTGGAAGAATTAATATTGTGAAAATGACCATCCTATCAAAAGCCATTCATAGATTCAATGTAATGCCAATCAAAATACCTATGACATTTTTCACAGAATTGGAAAAAAAAATCCTAAGATTCATACGGAAACACAAAAGACCTCGGATAGCTAAAGCAACCCTGAGCACTAAGAGCAATGCTGGGGGGATTACTATACCAGATTTTAAACTGTATTACAGATCTATAGTCATAAAAACAACATGGCGCTGGTACAAAAACAGACCCATATACCAATGGAACAAAATTTAAGATCCAAATATGAGTACATGCAATTTCAATCACCTGATATTTGACAAATGGGCCAAGAACATTCACTGGAGGAAAGACAGCATGTTCAGAAATGGTGTTGACAAAACTGGATCTCCACCCATAGAAAAATGAAACTAAGCCCCTATCTTTCACCTTACACAAAAGTCATTTCCAAATGGATCAAAGCCCTCAATGTAAAGCCGAAACTCTGAAAATGTTAGAAGAAAACATTGGCAAAAACCTACAAAATATAGGTGTAGGAAAGGATTATCTAAACTGGACATCAATTGCTCAGGAAACAAGGTCAAGAAACAACAAATGGCACCTCATTGAACTAAAAAGCTACTGTACATAAAAGGAGACAACCAGGGAATTGAAGAGAAAATCCACAGAATGGGAGAAAATCTTCACCAGTGACACCTCTGATAGAGGTTTAATATCCAGAATATATAACAAACTAAAAAAACAGAGAATCAAGACAGGAAGTAACCCAATTAAAAGCATTCCCCAAAGAAGAAGTAAAGATTGCTAAGAAGCATCTTAAAAGATGTTCAACATCACTAGTAATTAGGGAAATGCAAATTAAAACCACTTTAAGATTTCATCTTACCCCAGATTGTCTAAGATCAAGAAAACAAATTATACCAAATATTGGAGAGGATGTGGGGAAAGGGAAACACTCATCCACTGCTGGTGGGGCTACAAACTTGTTCAACTCCTATGGAAAGCAGTGTAGAGAACTCCTAAAAAACTATAAATGAACCTACCATTTGACCCAGTTATACCACTCCTTGGCATATATCCAAAGAACTCATGGTATTGCAGAGACACTTGTACATCCACGTTTGTTGCTGCTCTTTTCACAGTAGCTAAAAGATGGAAGCAACCTAAGTGTCCCTCAATTGATGAGTGGATAATGAAAATGTGGATCATTTATACGATGGAGTTTTACTTAGCAGTAAAGAAAGTTGAAATCATGAAATTTGCAGGCAAATGGGTGGAACTAGAAACTGTCATACTAAGTGAAGTAATACAGACTCAGAAAAAAAATCGACATATGTTCTCCCTCATATGTGGATCCTAGAACTGAACTGTGATTAGTGAGTATGTATCCAGACATAACTACAGGAACCAGGATAATGGAAAGGAAACAGAGATGTAAAGGAAAAGAAAGAAACTGAAAGATAAGAACAGTAGGTAACAGGCCTTAATAAAGAAGATATGGATAAAAATTGGGTTAGTTTAAGGGAGGGCAAAGGGAACAGTATACAAGGAACCTAGGGGATAAAGGGAAAGAAGGAGCTCAAGAGAGGTAGGAACATAGGAGGAGGGTATTATTAAGAGATAAAGGAGAAAAATGGGGTCACCTTAATTGGGGAAACCATGATGGAGAGGTTAGACAATGCGAGTGACAATGACTAGCTAGTTTTAAAAATCAGAGGGAGCCATATTAGTCCAACAACAACAACTGACAAATTAGACATACCAGATCAAGAAATATATGTCTAGGCAAGGTTTATCTGAGAACAATTGGTCTTTGCCCAAGATTTATCTACATGGCACACAGTAATTACAAGTTCTGGACCTGCGGAACTAACCTTCTTGGATGTTAACAGACATTCTTTGAGGCCTGTACTGATTTGATAAGAGGGATATAAAGGACTGTTTTTGCTCCTTGCCCTCCTAGGTTGACTAGTTCCAGGGTACTATGAGCATCTCTCAAAGTGTCTTGTAACTGTGGTGGGTCACCTGTCCTCTTGATGAAAGAGGCCGTGGAGACCCCACAAGATGGACTTGAACCAGTATCCAGTCTGCAAAAAGGAGGGTCAACGCAGAGGAAACATTTCCTCCATGCTTCCAATCAAAGCCAGCCATGATTGAGCAGGACCTTTGACTTATCTTCACACAGATGGAACTGGTAAAAGAAAGGAGCCTGGGGGTCCTCCCAAGCCCATGTTACCCCTGAGGAACAGATCCTCAAATGGCCTTAAGAGTAAAACTAAATTGGTTTATCTGGGCCAACTGTATGGCCTTAAACACCCAAAAGGAAAGTATAACCAAAAATCAAAGGGGCCAATATAATTTTTTAAGAGTCCATATGTATAGCTAAAGTTACATAACAAGCAACAGTGCCAGATAGGAGATGCCTTCTTTTGAGATGTTGGCCAGGGTGGCCCAAGGGACTCCCAGATAATAACCCAGCATAGAAATGGGAAAATGAACATCAGACCCCAATTTTATCTAAAGGAATATTAACAACTGATTGCTGCTAGATGAGGAACAGCTGACCTTCCTAAAACAAAGACCTCTAGATAGGCTGAGTAGAGTCACCAGTTGGACAAGTGGTGAGGAAAAGCTGGAGTGTTGACAATACATCAGACAGTAGCAGGGATGACAGAGTAGAATGGCTCTAGTGAGGAAGGGAGGCTATGGGAGGGTGACATCTGGGAAGTGGATGTATAGATGAATAAGATGGTTTGGGATGTTCTGTGTGACACACACACAAAAAAAAGAATCAACAAATTTTTTAAAATGAATTATATTTGAGAGAACGCATAAAAATTTACATCATGTTAATTAGTAGAGGTGATAAACATTACCATTGAAATCTACCCGACGACTTTATAGCCATACACAGGTGCCAAGGATCTGAGTGCAACCAAGTATGACTAGTAATAATCAGACAAATATAG
>NW_008345699.1:3262676-3269850 GCF_000622305.1 Nannospalax galili | reverse complement strand
GGCTTATACTGAGTTCAATATTGTATAACTGTATTAATTCAACAGTGAACCTAAAAATTTTATAGCCACTTTTGAAGGAGATGTATCTTTGCTCTGCAAGCTGTTATTGAGTATATTAAAGCTGTAATGAAATGCTTCATCTAAAAAAAACAACAACGAAAAAACATTCTAATGTATGGAGACCAGTGATGACTAACATTTTGAATGGAGTGCTATCACAATGTGAAGCAAGAGGATATGATGAATTTGAGGCTTCAAAATTAAAAACCAAATATCTCAAACAGAGAGACTTTAGGAAATCATTTCCTTCAAAACATCTGTTAAAATTGGAGGTTGTTATTTCACTCAATTTAACTTCAATGACATTGATTACAGTGTGCACTGATTAATTTACACATTTCTTCCCTGTCTCTACCCCTCCTCAATACTATGCAGGAAAGACTGTATATATGTCAATTTTCCATTGTGGTGACATGACATCTGAGGTTGAATAGCTTATGAGAAAAGAGACTTCTTTGATTTGTAATTTCCTAAGAACATGGCACTAGCTGTTGTGAATATCTTCCCTGGGTGACTCACTTCCTGAAGAACGTTACCATGGTGGGCACACATAAGAGAGAAATGCATTAAATATTGAGTTAGGAAGCTGGGGTTTGGCATTATTTTTTATTTTTTATGACACCCCTCTTCGGAAAACTAATCAGGGCTAGACCAAACAATCTTAATCCCTTCAAAAAGTCTTGGCATGTTGCAGTATGCCCCATCTATTAAGAGGCTCCCCTATACCCTAACACTATTATTTTAGGAATCAAACTTTGAATAACTGACTAAGTAGGGGGTCAAGCCACATGTAATCCATTCCGTCATATTTATAAAAACAACTGAATACTAGGGAGATGTGGATTCCTCATTTCTTATCTAGAACCTCCTATTTATTGTTTCTGTAATTTAGACCAAGAAAATGTCTGTAATGAGACCACTAATCCTTTTCTGTTGGACAAACACAGTCTTGGACCCATACATTTAAAACAAAAATGAAGATATAATGTAGTGAGAATTAAAAACCAGGTTTTAAAAATTATTTTATTTATTATTTTTATTTTATGTGTATGAGTGCATTGTCTCCATGTGTATAAGTGCACCCATGTAATGCATTGCTCTAGGAGCCAGAGACGGTGTCAGATACCCTGGAACTGAAGTTACAGAGGGTTGTTATCCACCCTGTGGGTCTAGGCATGGAATCTGGGTCCTCTCCAAGAGCAGTCAGTGCTCTTAACTGCCGAGCCATCTCTCCAGATTCTTAAAAGTCCATATGAGAGGCTAGAATCATGGATAAGCAATTTAGAACAATTATTCTTCTTGCCATAGACAAGAGTTCAGTTACCAGCACCCACATCAGGAGGCTCCAAAGACTCCAAGCCCATCGGATATGATACCCTCTCCTGGCTCCTTAAGCACTCATGTAAATGCACATGTACATATACATGTACACACATAAGCATAAATTAATATAAAATAAATTGGGCTGGAGAGATGAGCCATTGTTAAGAGTACTTGTTGCTTTTTTTGAGGACCCTGGTTCAATTCCCAGGGATCACGACCTCCTGTAACTCCAGTATCAGAGGATCTGGTGCTCTCCTTTGACCTCTGTAGGTACCACACTCACATGGTGCACATACAAACAAGCTGGCACAGATAACATATGCAAAAGCATTCTCAATTATTCAAATTTTGATATATACCTAATTTAGTTACTCTTTTGTTGCTGTGTCAAGATATCTAACATGAATCCGTTTAAGGGATGAGAGGTTTATTTTTGGCTTTCAGCTTCAGAGGATCGAATTCATCATAGTGAGGAAACCATGGTGGCAGGAGCCAGAGGTGAAAGACCACATTGCATCCATAGTCATGAAGCAGAAAGTGAACAGGCAATGGTGCCTTGCTTTAAAATCTTAAGTCCAGCTCCCTTGACCCACTCCTTCTAGGGAAGCTCTGCTCTTAATGTTTCTACAACTCTCCCAAAGAGTGTACCACCTGGGGACCAAGTGTTCAAACACATGGGTCCATGGGGGACACTCACAGTCAACCCAAAATACCAAGCCTTATTTTGCACATAATAAATAAGAATAATCACTTGAAGACATTATTTATGGGTTAACGGAGAAGTGTGATTACACAGACATTGAATTTATTTGTACTTTCTGATCTTTGCCTTTGCTTTTCTATCGCTACTTCACTAATACAGTCACTTTTTTCACCTTCTTAAGCTATTCCTTTAAGGAGTTTTGAAATGATTAAAAAAGCTGCTATATTGTCATACAAAACCTCTTAACCAGTGTTTATCCCACAGCTCTGTCATTCTGCCCGTGTATGTGTGTGTGTGTGTGTGTGTGTGTGTGTGTGTGGGCAGAGAGTGTGTGGGCTATAAAAGAGATGCTTTCTCGTGTGTGTGTGTGTGTGTGTGTGTGTGTGTGTGTGTGTGTGTGTGTAAGCATATATAGTCGCGGATAGCCACAAAGACTCCTAATGGCCTATTGTTATACCCACAGATTAATGAACCTCTCAACTCTCCCAGAGGAAGTTTCCTTATGCAGGAGATGGTAATTAACACAGAACCAACAACTGCACAATGAACAGAGAACAAGAGGAAGCAGGAAGACTCCAAGAGCCAGAGGATGTATGACTACAAGGAAGCAGAATTTTTCAGACAGCTGTTCAGTTACTCATATGAACTCACAGCAATGGTGACAGCGTGCACAATTTCCATGCAAGTGTAAACAAGACAAGATGCCAGCATAAAAGTGGAGAAGAAACTTCAACCCTACTTAAGGAACTTTTGGCAACAGATGGCTGCTGAGAAGAGGAGAGTCAATCTCTTTCAAGGATGCCTCTTAGATTAACCAGGCTCCACTGCGTGGGTTCACACTGAAGGACATTTGGAAACACAATTTCAACTCTATAGGCCTTCTTTCATGTATAATAGAGTACATTCAACTGGACAGGGTGGTGGTAAAAGGAAATGAAGATAGAGGAGGTGATGCAAATACTATCAAATTTCATTGTCCAGAAACTGCAAAAATTCAATAAATAGTATTTTATTAGAAAACATGAAATTTTAACATGAATTTCTTTGATAAAATAAAAATAATTTTTATCTTATGGAAAATTAATAAATCACATTTTAGAACAATCATTTAATGATGGCAAAAATAGTCACAATGTTCAGACATACTGATGAACTAATTATACACAGTAGTATTTCATCCTGATTTCATACATTCTTACAAAGCTAATTGGTGATTCATGCTTCATATTTTTCATATCAAGCCTCTTATGTTATGTGGTGTTAATCTCAGTTCATTTATCAAGAATTTTCTATGACTAGAATTACATTATGTGTCTATGGTACTTGCTAGTAATACAGGAGTTCATTAACTTTCAAACACAGCTTAAACTTGCATATCCAGATGTCTGTAATTCAGACTCATTTCATAATATAACTTCTACTAACTCATCATATGCGTAGTATAATGAAATTACCTTTACCTACAGAAAGAAAAACTTTGTTGGGGAAGCCAGCATGATATCTGTTTAAACTATCTGAATTTGGTAGAATAAATATGTTTAAAAAGATTAGAATAAAGTATATGAAATTTAGCTTTAAAATTCCTGATGTATTTACACACATAATTCACTTAGAAAAATGCAAAAGTACTTACTCATCTTTTCAGCTTTTACCATTCATTGATATAACAAGGAATACATGCAATCTTTCCCAGCATGATATCTGTTTAAACTATCTGAATTTGGTAGAATAAATATGTTTAAAAAGATTAGAATAAAGTATATGAAATTTAGCTTTAAAATTCCTGATGTATTTACACACATAATTCACTTAGAAAAATGCAAAAGTACTTACTCATCTTTTCAGCTTTTACCATTCATTGATATAACAAGGAATACATGCAATCTTTCATCTAGAATTTTTTGTTCACATGAGTTAAATATCGAAATAGGTATACTTTATAGTTTATGAAAATAATTCACTCATCAATATTTGGAAAGTTTATAGTTTATGTATATCTGCTTATATTTTTAAAATTTGTTTAAATGAGGACTAAGTAGTTTATATTTATTCTTCAGATCACTATAAGAGAACTATAGTTATGATATAAATATCTTTTCATTCAACTCATAAAGAAAGTCATATGGATATTATGCTTTAAAATTAACTTTTGTTAAAAATATGCCTCTGATTTTCCTTAAAAGTAGGCAACAAAATCTAAAATTTAAAGTTATATAAAATAAAGAAAAATGTCCTTTGTGTTATATATATATACATATATGTACCTTATATCTTAAAATGAACCAACAAAGAAACAAGTGCTATGTAGTTCTAGATATGCTGTGGCTTGTCATGCATGTTAGTATATGCTGTGCTATTATAGTCTAAGTATACCTTTCCTGATTTTCTCCTGATGTCATTGCTTAGGTAGATATGTCTACACACATTTGTATTTGTCTCCAAACAAGCTGAGGAGGAGCATAATGAATAGCTTATCTCTTCTACTTTAATGATGAAATGAGACTTTTCGGTATTTTGTTTTTGTTTTCGTTTCATTTTTACTGCATTTATTGGACAGATCCTAAGAAAACCAACTCTCATTTGCTTTCACCTCACAGATGAATACTGTAATGAAAACATTCCACGTGTATGTCTCAGGGAATAGCCTTTCCTTTATTCTCCTGGTACAGCTGCTTAGGAGTTTCATAGCAGAATGACTTTATACAATAAATTCCAATTTTGGTAGATTTTTAAAAATATTTTATTATTTTTATTTTAGATGTATGAGTGTCTTGCCTGCATGTATGTAAGTGCACCCACTGCATGTATGTAAGTGTACCCACTGCATGTATTAAGTGCACCCACATTTGTGCAATGCCCATGGAGGTCATAAGAGGATGTTGAATCCCCTGGAACTGGAGTTATGACAGTTACTAGCTGCCATGTGGGTGCTGGGAACTGAACCTGGGTCCACGGCAAGATCATGCAGTGCTTTTAAGCACTGATCTATTACTCCAGAATATATATTTTTAAGACAGAAATTCATTATGTAGCATAGCTGTGTGACTGGCCTAAAAATCACAGAGATCTGCCTCCTTCTGCCTCCCATGCTGGGACTAAAGTCCTGCCCCACCATGCTCAGCCTGATAGTATGTAAATAAATTTTTGGCACTGAATATTTCTACTAATGATGCAGGTTATTCACAACATACTTATTTAAAATTATAGCAAATATGAATGGACAATTCATTTTTTATTTAATTCATATGTTCTTATTGGAGACGTTGAATGTATTTGTATATTTGGGCCATGTTAAAAAAAATTATGGCTAGTTTTCATAGCGCCAGAAGGCAAGATGCAGGCTACTGGCAGAGACTGATGTTGTATCAATGTTATTAAGCACGCCATACATTACTCTTTGCCACATTAATAACTGCATATTTTAACTTTTAAATTTCCTTTTAAATTAAAATATATGCATTTATCATTTTTAATTTTTCCCCTGTGAATAGCAAAAAAATAACTTTTTTTGGTTTTTGTTTTGTTTTGCTTTGCTTTTGTTTTTTTGAGATGGAGTCTCTCTGTAGCCCCAGCTGGCTTGGAACTCTCTATGTAGACCAGGTTGACCTCAACTTCACAGAGATCCAATTGCCTCTGCTTCCCATGTACTGGGATTAAAGGTGTGCACCAGCACTAGTCAAAAAATAACTTTTATTTTAAAATACTTACTTTAGAACCAGATGTTTTACCATATTATATTTTTAATTTAAGATTTTCATACATAGGATATTTTTTAAATGGAATATTACTTTATAATTATATTCATACTGATTTTCATAAGTTATTGATATTATGTATGGAAAAATATTATTTTAAAATGAATTTTAACTATTATCCTGTAGTGTTGCCGTTGAAGATTTGTAAGCACAGCTGTCAGTCTAAACTCTTGATGACGCCAGCGAATTCCTGATAAATAAGCTAAGTAGAAAGAAATGCAAGTGCTGATGAAACAAGCTGTGCCATTCATTTGGGGAAGAAACAACTAAGGAAATGAGTGCAGATCAGTATTTCAACTTCCTTGGTAAAAAGGGCAAATATATATGTTAAAGGGAAAATCAGTTACAGTGGCAGACAAACTGGAGTTCGTGATATGCAATAAATTCTGAATATAACAATGAAACAAGAGTGAGAGATCAGAAAAATGACTTAAGACAAAATTTAAAGATATCAATATATTAATAAGTTATAGATGATTATATGTGGTCCTACAGGATTATGATATTTAGAGATTTTTGGTTGTGTGTATGTGTGTGTGTGTATGTCAGAGAGAGAGAGAGAGGGGGAGAGAGAGAGAGAGAGAGAGAGAGAGAGAGAGAGAGAGAGAGGAGAAATGAAGCCTGGAGCCAAGTAAGAGTCACCTCTAAGGGCTGCCTACTGCAGGTTGTTTTTCTCATATTAGAAAGCACTTTACCTCTTGCTGTGCTGGAGAAGGTGTCTTTTCAGATGTTCAGTGACACCATCTAGAGCAGCAACGGCAGGGGGTAGAATTGATTCTCTATCTTCAGTTTGGCAGCCACAGCTTTTGAAACTCTGTGAAACTATAGGGTCAAGGATCACAGGCTCCATAGCCCAACCCAAGTCATGTCTTTTGTTGGTGTTTTTTTTTGTTGTTGTTTTTTTTTTTTTTTTTTTCAAAGCAAGGAGATTATGAGGTTTTTCAGTCTGGTTCTTGAATCCAAAAGTTTATAAAGGTAACAATTCCTCACTAAATAAATTAATTAAACAAATGAATGAACAAATAATGTAATATATTCATTCTTCATAAAAATAATGTAGAACTCATAGAATGGAAACACTTGTTAAATTAAAAGTAAAAAAATAAAAGAATTGCAATAAAAAGAAGCAAAGCACAATTAATATAACATAGAACATTAGGAAATTAGGCAAATTTCCAGATCTGTGAACACTAATATTGTACAATTTATTAATTTTAAAACAATAGTCTATTTATTTAAATTTCATTTTTACTGAATTTTTGAGAATTTCATTCAATATATTTTGAACATATTTAGATTTCTTAGATCCCCTCCCATACATGCACCTATGTTA
>NW_008345699.1:3255950-3262585 GCF_000622305.1 Nannospalax galili | reverse complement strand
TATATATGTTCATGCCTATAGAGTGTAGTTTGCGTCCCCAAATGTTCTTCAGTGTGGGTACCCAATGAAGCCTGGTAACCCTACCAAGGTTCTCATCCTTAAATAACACTGCCTCCCCGACCTAGCAGCCATCAGTTGCCAATAGTACCTCAAGTAGGTTTGTAGTTTCTTCCCCACTTCCCTATTTCTATGCTGGGATTTTTGTCTGATTTGAGCTTGCGTAGGAATTCTGCATGCTGTTACCACTGCTATGAGTTCATATAAGTAATTGACAGCTGTCTTGGAGACACTGTTTTCTTGTGGTCACCACCTCTGGCTCTTACAATGTTTCTAACCCCTCTTCTTCAATGATCCCTGACCCTTGGAGGCAGAAGTTTGATTGAGGTGTCCTATTCTGCCACCTTCTATTTTCTGCTCATTGACCAATTGTTGACTATTTAACTTTCTTTTTTTATAATTTTTATAAAAACTTTATTGAGAACTTCATACACGCATATGAGGTGTTTTGATCAAATCCATGCCCACTCTCTCCCCTCCAACATTCCACATTCTGAAGAGATAACCCTAAAATCTTTTAAGGATTAGATACAAGCTCCCAAATACTTTTGATATTTTTGGCCTTTGGAACAGAGTATGTTGCTAAGAGGCCCAAGAACATTTTGACTTTTAGCCAAGAAACTGGCTACATTTCTTTGGGGTCTTTTTACCCTAACTGCCTAGTCAATTCCTACTACCTATTCTTATCACGCCATTCTCTGAACCGGTTACCCAATTGCCCACAGGGAATAGGGACGCAGACTGCTCTGGCTTCTTCCATGCTGAACAAGGACACAGGGTGAGGCAATTGGAGTAGACCTTTCAGTAGGTCTATCTAAAAGCCTCTCAAATTACACAACTCTTGTCTTTAAAGGGAGAAGAAAGTCCTTGAATCACGAAGAGATGTGAAGGAGAAGTAAAGGCAAGAATAATTAGTATTACAAGTTCTAGTCACGGAACTAGAAAAAAGTCAGAACAAGGCAATTTTCAATTGTTCATATGAGATCCATTGGAATTTCTTGACAAGGCCTTCCAAAAGCATCCCTCTATTGGTTTTGTCCTCATTTTTCTTTTGTCTTCCAAGGCTGGACTAGTTGGCTGGGAAGAGTGGCTGAATACTCAGGTGACCCTTCTTGGGACTCCTTTAATGAATGTGACTATGTTTAGTGATCAAGCTCAGCTGAAGTCATGTTGATGGTAGTTATTTCCTGCATAAGCGACTGCTTTATAGCATCATCTTATTAAAAGTACCTGGAATATAAAAGGAGCCACATATGAGGGAGAACATACACCATTTTTAGTTTTTTAAGAGTTCTCCACACTGTTTTCCATAGAGGATGCACGAGTTTGCAAGTCCACCAGCAGTGAATGAGTGTTCCCCTTTCTCCACATCCTCTCAGCATTTGGTATATTTGTTCTCTTGATCCTAGCCAGTCTGATTGGGGTAAGGTGATATCTTAGGGTGGTTTTAATTTGCATTTCCCTAATTACTAATGATGTTGAACACTTTTTGGGATGTTTATAGCCATCTTTATTTCTTCCTATGAGATAGCATCTTCAACAAATAGTGTTGGCAAACTGGATCTCCACCTGTAGAAGAATGAAACTAGTTCCTTATCTTTCACCTTGCACAAACGTCAACTCCAAATGTATTAAAGACCTCATTGAAACTGGAAACCCTGAAACTGTTAGAAGAAAATATTGGTAGTAGCTTACAGGTTATAGGTATAGGAAAGGATTTTCTAAATCGGACAGAAGTTGTTCTGGAATTAAGGTCAGCAATCAATAAGTGGGACCTCATTAAACTAAAAAGCTGCTGTACAGCAAAAGAAGTAATCAAAAAAGCGAAGAGAAAACTCACAGAATGGAAAAAACATCTTCACCAGTTACACATCTGACAGAAGGTTAACATCCAGCATATATAAAGAACTCAAAACACAAAGAATCAAGAAACCAAATGACCCAATTAAAAGATGAGCTAAAGAGCTATTTTATGTTCTTGAGTAAAGGAAGTTACCCCAGGCAGGCATTAATGCACAACAATGTTCCTGCCTATTGTACTCTGGGCTACCTTATGTGAATCACCATGCCAGGTTTAAATGAACGCTTTAAATTTTGTTCTTTCAAATTAAATTTATATCAGCCAGAAAGTAGCTCCTGAAAGAATTCGGTAGAATGTTTTTGTTAACTTTTCAGTGTTTATAAATTTCACTGATATGACACTATCACATGCAGATGCCTACCATTTAGAATCAAATTATTCATATAACACAAAGTGTGCCAATGGTGCAGACACTACCAGATTCTTTCTTAAAAAAATTTATTCAGCTTTTGTACATTTCATACAGCAGTTCTTAATTATATCCCTTCCCCTATCCAGCCTCATGTATTCTGCTATACATATTAAGTCCTATCCATTCAAGCATTTATACCCAGATGGCCTTTGGTACAAATTCATCCATTGGAGTCTAGTCAGCCTATCTGGAGATTGTTGGTAAGGCCTATTCTCCTCACCCAGTAGTGATCAGTCTCCTTTAGTTCCCAGGCTAGTGTCAACCCACCACCCATTTCTTAAAGATCAAAGAACTAATTAACAAGCCTTTTCCTTGTAAAATGTGCATTTGAACAGGGGAGGCATAATAAAAATAGCAGTCAAGTAAAAGGATACAGTTTATAGCATAACCTAAAATAAAAATGTACTATTTCAAAGTTCAGAAAATATATGGGGGAATACATGTAATTGTCATCTAGTGCGATTCAAAGTGTCACTTATGCAAATATTGAAGGGGACGAGAGGGCTGCCCACGGAGAAGTATGAGGAAAGCCAAGGTTAGTGCAAAGGTGCTACGTTGCAAGAGGTCCCCAGAACTTTAAGGAAATAATTATAACTGGAAGAGAATGAGCCTTTGGGAGAAGACTAAATCCAAATAAGAGTAAACAGAAGGAAGATGAGGAACCCAAGTAGCTTCTATTCTGTATGATGATGTCCTAGGGAGTAATATGCAGAGAGCTATATGAGTCTCATTTACATTTTGCAAAGGATGCCAAGCCCTTTTCTTGAGGCTAGAAGAAGGTATGGTAGTGACACTGGGCATGGTGGTGCATGCCTTTAATCCCAGCACTTGGGGGGCAGAGGCAGGTGGATCTCTATGAGTTCAAGGCCAGCCTGGTCTACATAGTGAGTTCCAGCACAGCTGGGGCTACAGGGAGACCAAAAAATAAAATAAAATAAAAAGGGAAAGATAAATTTACAACACCTTGGATGGGAAATATTGTAGTTATGATAGGTATGAGATGGAAAATAAGGAATTTCATTTTATAGAAGCTAATTTAGCAATTATAATATTTTTAGTGAGAGTGTTTATATATGCACACCTTATCTATAATGCTATATATTACATGCATATATAGTGTGCATATTAAAATATTGCATGTTTATTATATATATGTGAATATAATTGTCATAAAGAAACAAATATTGGTATTGAATTTAAAATGAGATGCTTATGAGGAATTAATAACTAATATCATGAATGGTGGTTAAAGAAACTCAAGATAAATTCTTCAAATTATTAATATTTTTTGTTATAAAGCCTTCCTAACATAATAGTATCCAATTCCTCCAATCCTCAAGTGCTAATTTCCTTGACCTTCATTTATCATTTGTAAATTTGGTGTGTATAAGGAAACTATTTTATTTCATTTCATTCACAAATTAGACTTAACTATATTGAATTACTTAAAAATATCAAGACTAAACTTGCATACTGAGTACATGAGAGAACAAAGTAGAGAGAAATAAGTGAAAGACTGAATTCATTGCTGTTAACAAATACTGAGAGTATGTGTCCATTCTTCCAGTGCCTGCAGAACCAAGGAGTACCAGGTGAACAGGCTTGCAGCTCTGGCTGGACCGGAGGGCACCTTGATTCTAGGCCTCCAGGCACAGCAGATCTAAGCACCACCCTATGATCAGGCTTCCAACTTGAATGAGACCAGAGAGAGCCATGGAAACAGATGTGCTCCAGTTGGTCCACAGAACTCCCCAGAATTAAACACCCAGCTAAGGAGGGATCTGGAAGCACCATGTGACCAGACCTCCAGCCACAGTTACCTCAGAAGTCAATGCAAAGATTGAACTTTGGCTCCAGCGTGTCCAGGATCCCTTGAAAAACTGGGATTCAGCTCCAAGGTCACTAAATCAGTGCAGATAATGCATTCTGACTTTTGTGAGTCCTGTAGTCACTGCAGAGCTGGGAATCTATTCCTGAGCTTTTGTTTGGTCCTGTGGCTCTAACCATAGCTCCAAATAACCCACAGACTTCAATGGGTCAGACGTTTGACACCCTGTGCCCAGAAAGTTCACAGAGTTTAAAAGTTGACAAAGATTTTGACTCCATTGAATTTCCTTGGGGCTGTGTACAGCCCCATTATTGGTCCTGTTGGTAGATATGGGATCATCTCAGACACTCCTTCTGAAAATCTATGCCAAGTTTCACCATTCCCTCTAACTGAACATCATCCAAATCTCACTCTAGAAAGAATCATAGAGCACAAGACATCCAAATGGACTCAGAAAAAAGGAAAAGTTGAAAGGAAACTACTCCAACAGATGCACAAACACATCAAAGAAACATGGATAGAAAACAACCACCCAACCACCCAGCTCCCAATACAGAAATCTGAAACTCCAGAAATAGCTGAAATGTCTGAAAAAGAATTGTCTTACTTTGTAAAAGAATAAATAATTATACAGAAAACTCAAGCAAACAAATATAAAAATTTAGGAAATATAAGACATTGACAGGTCAGTGCCCAAAGTGAAAGAAACAGTCAGTAAATTGGCGGAGAACACTGAAAATATGGAGGAAAAATTCAGCAAGAAAATTAAAACACTGAAAGAGAACCAATCAGAGATACTTGAAATAAAGGAGATGATCAATTAAATAAAAACCATGGAAGGTACCAGCATCACAGACTATGCAGAAGAAGAGAATTCAAGGATGGAAGGCAAAGTTGAGACAATAACACAAGCAGACCAAGAAGAAACTAAAGAGCATTGTGGTGATTTTAAAGAGAATGTCTCCCATAGGCTCCATTTGAACACTTGACCCCCTGCTGAATGGCACTGTTTGAGGGGGTAATGGAAACTTTAGGACTTGTGGCCATGCTGTACGAAGCATGACATTGGGGACAGGTTTTGAGAGTAGACAGTCATGTTCCATTTCAGTTTCTGCCCCTGCTTCCTGTGCCTGATTGAAGACATGTGCTCTTAGCTTTTTGCTCTAGCTGCCTCCTGTTGCCATGCCTCCCTGCCATGATGGGCTCTTATCCTTCTGGAACCATTATCCCAATAAACCTTTTCTTCCATAGTTTGCTGTGGTCATGATGTTTTATCACAGCAACAAAGAGTAACAAATATTAAATATGAACGAAATTTCTAACAAGTCTGAAATTCATTCAAGTGATCAAACCTGAGAATTCATAGTAAGAGGGAGCAGAGATACAATCAATGGGATAGACAAATTATTTAAGGAAATTAAAGCATTAGACCTCACAAATTTATAGAAAGAAATAGACACCCAAACACAAAAGGTACATAGAACTCCTAAAAGACATGACTAGAAAAGGTCTCCATGACACATCATATTCAGGATGTCAGCAACAAAGTAGGTGCAGAGGTTCCACTACAGATCTGCCACTTAGGACTGGGAGCCCAAGGCTCATGGAAGCATAATGGAATGGGGTACAGAGAATACTAAGGTATCCCACAACTCTCACCAGTGAAGCATCCTCATGCAACAGTGTGTGATGCACACAAAGGCCACAACTGGCCAGGGTGTAGAGAACAAGACTGCAGAGTGCATGTCCCCAAATAGGACTCCTATGTTAAACCTCACACACCTGTGGTTCAGGGACCACTGAGGAAGAGGAGGAAGAGAGATTGTAAGAACCGCACTTGGTTCCTGGACATAAGAAAACAGACTCTCAGGTCTCTGAGAACTTGCTCATATGAACTTGTAGCAATGGTGACAGCATGTGCAAGACCCATGCTGACTCAGTCAGACAAAAATTCAGCATAGAACTGGGGAAATGGTCAGCAGGCCCCAACCTTAGCCAAAGAACTATTGGCAACTGGTTACTGTGGGATGAAGGAGAGTTGGTCTTCTTTAAGGGAATGACTCTAGATAGGCTGACTAGATTCCAGTGGACGAACTTGCACTGAGGGACACCCGGGTACAAAAGGCTGACCGGATAGGCCTTAACATTTATGAAAGAATGTCCCACGCTATCGTCTTGCCAGCAAGAACGACGCGGCACACTCAGGATCCTTCTGCAGAAAAGCTTTAATGCATCTTGAGAGGGAGAGCATAAGCTTACAGGCCAAGACCCCGAATGTTGGAAACCCAGCCCTTATATAGGTTAGTAAGCCCGTCTTGGACGTGGCAACTCTTGATTGGTCGCAAACTCATCAGCCCATATCACGCCACGAGGTAGGCAGAGACTAGAAGGTGGAAAATTACTTCGGGCATGCGTACTGACTTATTTACTGCTCAGCATGAACCGGATGTGAGCGCCATCTTGTAATGGCGTCTGCA
>NW_008345699.1:3241937-3251928 GCF_000622305.1 Nannospalax galili | reverse complement strand
TGCGTTCAGTTTCTGACATGCTATCCTGGACTTCCTCAAGAACATTTCGACTTTCCGCCACAATGGCCTGGCATGTTTTATACAACAAAACTATAAGTGCTCCCAGAATGATAACCAAGGCCTCAAAGCTACCTTTCCAAAGCGGAAACAGGTTCAAGCCAAAGTCCAGAAAAAACATACCTCTCTGAACGTCCTTACCTGCAGTTCTGAATCCTCCTTGAACTCAAGGGGTCTCCGATGGTGCTGACGATGGTTTGGTTGAATTCCCGGGTCTCAGCACCAGTTGTCCCGCGCTATCGTCTCGCCAGCAAGAACGACGTGGCACACTCAGGATCCTTCTGCAGAAAAGCTTTAATGCATCTTGAGAGGGAGAGCATAAGCTTACAGGGTGAAGACCCCGAATGTCGGAAACCCAGCCCTTATATAGGTTAGTAAGCCCGTCTTGGACGTGGCAACTCTTGATTGGTCGCAAACTCATCAGCCCATATCACGCCACGAGGTAGGCAGAGACTAGAAGGTGGAAAATTACTTCGGGCATGCGTACTGACTTATTTACTGCTCAGCATGAACCGGATGTGAGCGCCATCTTGTAATGGCGTCTGCAGGGACGGCAGGTGGCTCCCCACAAAAGAACACATAAAATCTGATCAGGGGGCTATGAGGGGTGAAGATGGAAGAAAAGAGATAAATATGATTAAGATTTGTTGTGCAAAATACACAAAAACTAAATAAAAATATTTATTAAAAAAAGTAATGAAACAATCCTAAAAGCAGCACAAGAAAATCATCTCCCTGCCAAAAACAGAAATATAAGATATACCCCGTCTTTTCATCAGCAATCGTAACAGCCAGGAGAGCACGGACTGAATTATTTCAAACCTGTGAACGAAGAGTGCTATACCCTGCAAAGTTTCCTTTCAAGTTTGGTGGAGAAATTCAGGTATTTCAAGACAAACACAAATTACCAGATATACCCCACACCATGGGTTAATATTCAGAATTTTCAAAGGACTGAAAAAATAAATTGCTAGTTAACAAATAGGCTAATGAATTAGACAGTTTTCAAGAAAAATAAATTCAAATGATCAATAACTATTTTAAGAGGGTTTTAAAAAATATTTCATTTATTATTTTTATTTTATATGTATGTGTGCATTGCCTGCATGTAGGTAAGTGCACCCATGTTGTGCAATGCCCGCAGAAGACAGAAGAGGCTGCCAGATCCCCTGGAATGGGAGTTATAGACAATTGTTAGCTGCCATGCGAGTGCTGGGATTTAAACCCAGATCTTCTGCAAGAACAGTGTTCAAACACCTGAGCCATCTCTCCAGCCCATCAATAACTAGTTATCAGTGAAATACAAATTGAAACATATTTGAGATAGCAACTCACCCAAGTAAACCAAAAGAGATAAAAGATACAGAGAAATCTGATGATAAATGAATTACAAAATTTGAAGAAAAATGTACGGACTTAGGATTTATAGTATTAAGCAAAGTCACCTAATCTCAGAAAGAAAAAGCAAAGTATATGTTCTCATATGCACATTCTAGTCTAAAAGCAGACATGTATGTGTTTTCCTGTAGGCTATAGTTTTTTATAAGTACAACTAAGCTTAATATATTTTATTCTGTAAACAGAATTTTAGCCAAGCAAATAATATAGTATGAAGATTGTTAGAAGTATGTTTAAAATAAGCTTAATTATGAAATTTCTGAGCTTTTGCTGGAATACTGATTTTCTGTGACTGTGAAAGAGTAGCATGCCAGGAATTTGGAAGCACTGAGAAATTAGCTTTTATTCACTGTTATACTTCTAAAATGTATCATCGTTGATAAATAAAAGTAATTTACCTTAAAATGCTCATATATTAATGCAATTTTATTTATTCTTGTTTCAGGCACTGTATCATAATAAAAATGTATTATCAGTAAATAGCACAGTTAGAGTAGATGGAAGAGACAAGCTGCACATAAACAGTGCAGATTTTAGGAGAATTTTCTTGTGTTTTTTCCTTCTGGAAGACAGAAATTGGTTATTTTCACAATGGATGTCTTTGGAGACTCAATGACTCGTGGTATGCATTCAGTAAATTCTTATAGAACAAGGAAAAGAATTCAGAACATTCGCCTTTCATAATCATATTTGAAATATGACATCCTTTAAATTTTAAATATACTAAGATCATTTCCTTTGGATATATACCTTAAAGTGGTGTGCTAATATACAATAGTATAATTGTATATTTGCTCTCTTTTACTTTGCTGAGCATCTTCTGTAGTGCTTTCTATATGACTGTGCTAATTTGCATTGTGCAATGGTTCCCTTTAATCCACCTCCTCTATACAAGTCATATTTCCTTAAGTATGATGCTGATGTTTTAACATTGCATTTTGATTTTCATTTCCCCTAAGATTAGAGATGTTGAGCAGTGTTTCACATGCTTATCGGCCATTTGCGAACCTAGCACATTAGAATGGAATCTGTACTCCGTGTCTAGTGCAGCACTACTCATAAAGGCCAAGAAATGGAAATAATTTCAGTTTTCATTAACAAAGGAATGGATGAAAACATTGAATTTTCCAATATACTTTCCATTATGGAATAGTATACTTGACCCATAAAGTAATGGAATCTTGTCATTTGTGGACTGTCGGTGGAAGTGGACAAAATTATGCACTGTGAAATAAGACACACACAAATAAAACAAGTATTGCATGCATGATCTCATGTGGAATCTAAAGTTGATTCATAGCAGCTGAGAATGGAATGGTAGTTACAGGTGGCTGGGGAGTGTGAAACAGGAAGGAGGGGTGCAGAAATAACTACCAATGAATAATAAGATACAGTTACAACAAAAACTTCTGGTGTGTTATTGAAAAATACCATGACTATAAATGACAATTATGTGCTGTGCATTTTAAGGATCAAAATGAAAGACTTTCAGAAGTCTTCATTTTAAAGGGTTGATAAAAACACTTCAAAATGAAATTTAAACATTATGTAATGAATGTGTGTAAAACATTACATAGTACCAAAAATACATATAATTTTGTTAGTCATTAGTTAAAAACAAATGTAATCAGTAAAAATAATATTCATTAAAAATAAAAAATAAATGAAAATATAAAATGGGAATGTTTCTTACTAGAAATGGAAATATCAATAAGAGAGATTCTCTAGAAATATTTCTATCATTATTAGAAGTTACATCTAAATTAATGTCAGATAAAACAGAGTTAAGGTTGTCAATATTTAAAATAAAAAGACAATTAAGGGTGGTGAGATGTCTCAGTAAGTAAAGGCACATGTTGCCAAACCTGATTATTTGAGTTTATTCCTCAGAAACAACATATGGGAGAACTGACATCTTCAAGTTTTCCTAGACCTCCTCCATGAATATGTACTGTGGCACACTTGTACCCATATACACACATACACACAAAAATAAGTAAATATTCAATAAATAAATTTTATAAGGAAAAGTAAGAAATAAAGATAAAATATGAAACTTAAAAATAGACATCCAGCAATGCATCTAGAGATAAGTCAAAATATGATCATTAATGCTCTGAATTATACAAATAATTATCTATTTATTGCTTGTTTTGTCTTTGTCTTAGAATAGTTTATGCGTAGGCATTCCACCATCACTTATTCACAACAATTTGGCCATTTAGAAATTTCTGCATTAACCACTACCTGCTGCAGCAAGAAGCTTCTCTAGGTGGGAGCAGCACTAATCTCTGGGAATCAACACTAGTATTTAGAAAGCAGTTTGACATTAAAAAGCAAGAATAGTGCAACCCTCCCTAGGCTCTATGACTGCTCCTGTCACGTACTCTTAATCAGGTTTACAGGATAAGAAATGAGTTCTCTCTGTGGAGCAATTAACTTCAACCAGAATGTCTGTGATTATACCCATAGCAATTATGCCACTATTGCACTATAGGTTATATCTTGTTAAGGTCAGTATTGGGGCTGGAGAAATGGATCAGTGGTTAAGAACACTGACTGTTCTTGCAGAAGACCTGTGTTTGAAACCTAGTACCCACATGGCAGCTAACAACTGTCTGTAACTCCAGTTCCAAGGGATCTAACAGCCTCTTCTGTCCTCCATGGGCATTGCACAACATGGGTGCACTTACCTACATGCAGGTATAACACTCATACACATAAAATAAAAATAATAAATAAGGCCAGGCATGGTGGTACACGGTTCCCAGCACCTACATGGCAGCTAACAACTATCCTTAACTCCAGTCCCAGGAGATCCGACAGCATCTTCTGACCTCTGCTGGCATTGCATGATATGGGTGCACTTAACTACATACAGACAATACACACACAACAAAGATAAATAAATAAAATATTTTCTAAAAAGAAGGTCAGTATTGTAGTAGAAGGAATTATAGCTGCATAAGACTATTGATGTCTTTTTTTTCCCTAGCAGCCTACATAACCTTCTGGCACCAGGAAGGCTAGTTGGTAGAGAATGAGTTTCATCATCAATACCAGATTGAATTCCTTTGACTAAAGTATGAGGGGTCATCAGCAATCGAGTCTTATCATCAGGTTTTGGCAGCTTTATCAGATTTAAAGGTTCAAGAAATATCATGGAAGAGAGCAGAAAGAATACAAGAATGAGAGAATGGGAAGATGTACAGCACAAAGACATGTTCTGGACATGAAGATCTTCTCAGGAACTCCTCTACCCATGGTTATGCACAAAACCTGCACAAGATTGTGACCATTGAACATTTCACCATGATGGGGAGGATCCTGAGTCTCCCACCTCAATCTTAGGTAACGTAATCAGTCAAAGTTTCTGGGAGAGGAATATCATTTCCTTCAGTAGTTTAGATACTGATAACTTGCCTTTGCTCCAGTAAATAACCTCCTTACCACATGCTTGGGCAAGAAACGCTAATTCAACTCTGTGGGCTAGAAACAAAATGAAGATATAAAGTAGGAGCTGGGTATTTTGTGAAGAAGGTTTTCACTGAGAGAGGGAAGTAGATGAGCAAGGGAAATGGGTATGAAAATGACTAAAATCCATCATATGAATATATGAAAGGGCTGCATTTCTAGGTCACATCTTAACATCAATTTTAAGGTCAAGATTGGACCCAAACTGCTGAGAACCTTTTCCTTCAAATGTCCCTCAGAATTGTGCTCCAAGCAAGGGCTTCTTTCAGTCTCAATAAAACTGCATCTCCAGAATGAAACTGGGAAGTAAATGCTATGATCAAACTTTTTGTTGTCAGATATCTTGCCCTTTTATTTCTAGACCTAGATTATCAACTACAAACAGACGTTTCTCCATTTTTTCTTTGTTTGCAATGAGGAAGGCACTCTGCCGGCAGCACTTTGATATGTAAAGTATGCATACACTCATGTACACACTGTCTCAGGAAGAGGGCAAGGAAGAGTTGTGAGGAATTACGATCACATTCCCAGGTCACAAGGGAACACATAGCTCAGCGAGCTTGCTTGCAGTATAAAGAGTAACTTTTTGGTTGCAAGGTTAGTTAAGAATATTTAGTATAGAATAGTATTCTATACTAGAATTCATATTGTAAAAGTCATTATGACAGTTCCCCTTCTTTGCTTTACAAATAAAGAAGCCTGGCCATATTAAAATAAACAGCATTCTTAGAAAGCCATGCTCACCGTTCCCTTGTTTGTTTTATCAAAGATGCATGTCTATGATGTGGGTCGCTGACAGGGCATGATTAGGCTGTGGTGTGCTGGAGGAGTGGCATAGGTCAATATGACATCCTCTTGGGTAATTCTCAGGAAAAGGTGGCACGGGTGGGGTAGCACTGTGAGGAGAAGGCACATGAACATGACAATTGTTCAGGCAGTTGAAATTCAGGAAATAGTGTCTCTTCTGTTCCCAGATTGTTGTCTTCTAGTTCAGCTTTATAGGTCACACTGCGACCCAAAGAGGGACTGTAGGAGAAAGCACAGATGGGTAGCCCCAACTCCTATCAATGAGAGGGTTTAAGATGCATCCATTTTTGGCCCTTAAGGGAAATAATATAAAACAGTGGGTTTTGATCTAACTTCCTGTTACTTAAAATATTTTTCAGCAGTTATTAGGGAGAAAAATAAAAGAACAATTTAAATATTTTTAAAGTGTAAGTTGTTTTTAAAATATTTAAAGTATAAAGTATAATTTGCATTTTATTTCTGAGAAGTTATGCTCTATCCCTCTTCCCTTTTTATGAATTTAATTTTGAATAATAAATAAGTTATTTTAGTTTTGACTTTTCCTTGGGGATTATATAGTGAATATCTTGAGAAACATGAACTTTCTAAAATTGGCCAAAAAGGGATAAAAGTTTTGGATACATAATTAGGACAACAGTTTGTTTTGATTGTTTTGGGACAAATACTTCAGGGAAAGCATTTAATAGGTATCTTCAAGCAGCTTAAGTAGATTCATGTGTTTAAGCACTAGTGAAAGTAAACCCTTAAAAAGTATCAGCACACAGATGAGCAAATTTGAAAATACCAAAAGAATTTATATGAATTACTTCCATTTGCCAAAGTTTGTTAGGATGAGGACATGAGGTTTTACCTTCTCTTGGGATATTGGAGTTCAGCAATTGGCATTCAGGACAGGACTGGATTTGTGAAGTCCATACTTGTGATAATTGAAAAAGAGATAATTAGGCAGTTACTATGATGATTTCCTTTCATGAGAAGGTCAAGTAATTCTGCATGGGCTCAAATGCATTGCACAAAACAGGATGATTTCATAAAGGAGGCTTTGAAAAGCGATAAATATTGATAATAAAAATGAATCTGAAGGATGAGCCAAAGTGACTTGAAACAATAGCAGGAGAGTTAATAAACTGAGGAGTTATTAGAGGATTGTTTAAAAGCAGACAGAAGGGCTAAAAGTTCTGCCTAGCAAGTGGTGGTAGCACTAGGGGCACCAGGGGAGTTCCATATTCCAGTATCAGGTAATTACTCTTTTGTCTGATTATTGACTCCCTATGAAATGAAAATGCTAGTGGGTGGGGAACGGGATGTGTAGGTATAGCAGAAAAGACTTGTACAGTGAGTAATGGAAAGCAAGGGGGAGTAAACATCATGAGGGAAAGGAAACTTGTTCTCTCAAAACAGCAAAAGCTTTCTGAAAGTCTTCTGAGGTCTATAAAAGAAAGTTGAGATTATCTTGAATGATGGAAAGATAATAATGTCCGAGCTTGTCAAGTAAATTCGATAGCTCTGGTTCAACCTTTTTTAATGATTTGGGGTAAAATATTTTTTGTTTGGGTGTACTGATTAGAAATACCATTCTAAAGAAGGGAGTTACTTGTCTAGTGGCTTTTATAAGAGAAAGGAGACCATTAAAAAAAAAACAAATAAATGGGTAAATCTAACCAACTACGAGAAACTTGTCTTTGTTCTAAAATCAATTTCTAGATGTAATCACAGGAGGACTTAAAGTGGAGTCAACTACAATCAGTGTCTCAGAGAAGGAAAAACCTGAGAAAAAGTCACACTGGCAATTCTGAAGGAAAGTTACTGATACTGCCTAAAAGCTGTTGAAGAGATTTTAATATTATTTTTTTGGAGCAAATGATAATTGAGGCCTAATGAAAAAAGAAGTAAGTGACAATATGTCCAGGATAATCATAAGGAACATTTAACTGAATTTTGTGTGGAGGTAGCTAAAGTAAAATTACTTGAAGTTTTTAAATCTTTCAGCACAGACATATATCTTTAGTAGAGGCCAGCAACATATTCTCCACATAGTGAAGTATGTAACTGTCAGGATTCCTTTCCTAATAAGGTGTCTTGCTTCATTTAGTCATTATTGACAGAAGGTGGGGCCCTTGATCATGTTTTAAGGGAGAATTTATTTACGTTTAAAAATGAGACAGAGGTGCCTACTTGTTGAAATTTGGCAGAGAAATGGAAAATCTTTTAAAAGGCAGTTCTTTTGATTAGTAACAATAATATGGCAGTTTTTAGGAACTGTAGTAGGAGAGTGAACTCCAGGGGTAATTATTGAACACCCAGAAGATGAATTACCTCATTCTGGTAATAAGTTTTGTATAACATTCAACAAAACCTAAATGACTTCAAATATACCTCAAATACATCAGATGCATATTTTATTTTTAAGCCAGTCTTTATGATAGCTAGAAAGTTTAGATTTTTAGTAGATTTAGTAGATTTTAGTAGTTTTCTTAAACTCTGATGTTGCCCCAACCTGCAGGGCGGGAGACGGAGACTCAAACTCCCAGGGACCTGGAATGATGGGACAAGAGACATGAAGAATGACAGCAAGACAAAGAACTCTGATCAAGCTGCAAAAGTTTATTTTTCCATGGGGATTCTTATATGGGCTGAAGTGGGAAATTAGCTGGGGAAGGGAAAAGGAAGGTGTTGTCTCAACGGGTTAATGAATGTCCCTTAGGATGAGGGGAACTGGCACCGTGAGTCTGGTTGCAGGATAAAGAAATTGGTGGTTGGTCAAGCTTATCTTTGAGTCATCGGAAAGGTTGCTTATCTTAGGGGGCAGGGAGGACCAATCAGCAAGTTCTCCAGAGGCTGCTTGCCCTGGGGGGCAGGGAGGGCTGCCAGGCAGCATGGTCTCCCACATGATGTTAGAAAATATAAGATTATATATTATATTTAAATCTCATCATTTATGTGTCTAAATGTAACTTACTCAAACCCTCTACAATATATAAAGAAAACTTTTTCTTTTTAGTTCTCCTTTCCATTCTGGAAACATCCATACATCCGTCTGAATCTTCATGTGTCTATTATTCTTTGTTAAAAATATTTCCATTTATAAGATTATATATTATATTTAAATCTCATCATTTATGTGTCTAAATGTAACTTACTCAAACCCTCTACAATATATAAAGAAAACTTTTTCTTTTTAGTTCTCCTTTCCATTCTGGACTACATACTTCTCATATAGTTCTAATGACAAACAAATGTTTGATTCCACCAAACTGAGCAATAAATCAATGGCTCCAATCAAAAGCTGGAATTTCTTAGAGTAGCTGATGATAAACTATAAGAATTTGATCTGAATAATCTCTAACAGTAACATCGAAGAAAACATAACTTTTTATAATCTAAGTTGAGTTACCTAAGGTTAATCCAAAATATTTTGAAATAGTTTCCATTAAGGTTGTGTATATTTTTTAAATTTTTCTAACCATCTAAATTGATAAGTAAATCCTTTGTTATTGTGTGGCCTTTTTTTATTGTTTTGTGGATGGTTAGCTTAAGAGTATGTCCACTGTTTTTGTAGCCTGAGGGGCTGAAACTTCAGTGAGAAGTTCCCATCCAAGAACAATGTTAGTGGCAAAAGAAAGCATTCCATAAGCTGGTTTTATTATAAAAAAATTTATATCATGAGATGGGTAACAATTTTTATTATAAACATTTTCTACCTTTTTTGTTCTCAAGGGCATAGTGCCTTTATTATTGGGATGGTTTTATTTTCTTCATCTTCACTGAGTCAGGGGCTCAGCCTAATTCATGAGGTCTTGGAGGACACTTAGAGATGAACATGCTTGGATATGAACTGGGAAGACCAAATCCATCTCCAGATCATACTTCTCAGAGAGTTCAAACAGCATAGGATGATTTACCAATACATACAAAAGGCATTTGCTTCTCTGTGAATTTGAATCATTTGGATCTTCCACTGGGAATCAGAAGTAACACACATCAGAACACTTGATTTTGATGGGCTGTTCTCTGACATATTTAAATTTTATAAGATCACGAGTATGTGGCAGTTAGCACTAATAATCAAGGAAAATCAAGCCAGCATATGTATCTGCCTTTACTACTGCATAACTTGATTTTCTCCCTGGTTCCTTTTGAGGTTACCAGATACTTGAAAGTATATACCCACAATTAGTTAGCTTATGTTTGAAAATGGAGGCAGACAATCTGAAAAACTTAAATAGTCTTTCTTCTATAAAGAGACCAAGTTGTA
>NW_008345699.1:3229043-3241807 GCF_000622305.1 Nannospalax galili | reverse complement strand
TTAGGCCAAGCTTAAATACAGAAAAATATCACACTTTTTTTTTTTTTTTCTTTTAGGTCTAGGTCAAATGGGCACAAACTTGGAGTGTTTTGTTACCCCTCTACAATACAAATGAACATATCATTATTTTCCTTCCCTGTGATGACCATGAGGAAAAGGGCCTTGTCAGATTTAGTCACCATTCTCACAGAAAAGACTTGAGCTTACCTGTATCTCAATCTTCTTTATTAGCAACCATATAGAAAATACTCTATTTGGGTTATTTGCTATTATTGATGTGACTCTTTAATACCCTATGACATAAAATCATTACAGAAGTTAATTTTGTTCATTCATTTATTTTTTGCCTAGTTAATCTGATCCTGTCTGAGCGGACTCACTGAATAAAACTTCAGGAGTAAATATTTGCCTTACATGTACTAGGGAAAACAACCAACTTCTAATGATTATAAAAAAATTAAGGAGGGTCTCATATCCCTTGTGGGTTGAATTTTTAATATATAGCCCTTTAATCATTCTCTTTGACTCTTTTTTTTAAAAAATGTAATTTGTAGATAAACATGAATTACTCTTTTAAAGAGGGTTATCAGTCTGGATGTCTGGATTAGAAAAGGCACATGATAATTTAGTACCTGTATTCTTGGATAAAGTAGTCATAATTCAGGGAATGTGGAAGCCAGAAAACAGTAACAGAAAAAAGAACTAGATAAAAGATATGAGAATGTTTTCTCTCTTTACCCTCTGCATGTCATTTTAACTAGACCATGATTTCAATGTCAGCATAATGACACAAAACCAAAACAAGCAGACCACAAATGAGATTTAGGAGTGAAAGGAAATTCTATCTCAGAGAAAAACAGGCTTTGATACACAGGGTAGCAAAAGATAGTATTATCAACCTCTTCACTTGCCAGAGCGAGGTGCTTTACTAATATCCAAAGCCATTCTTCCAAAGTGTTTTGCCTTGGGGAAGGGAGCTGGGACAAAAGCAGAAGAATGAGATGGAGGCAGTGGATGAGAGTCTGTAAGAGGTAGTTTCTTTGAAAGTACCCCCCTCTCTCTCTTTTTTCTTTTTGAAACAAGGTATTCTTGTAGGCCAAGCAGGCCTGGAACTCAATGTAGATTAGGCTGGCCCCGATCTCACAGAGATGGGATTAAAGGAGTATACCACCATGCTTGGGTTTCCCTTTTCTCATGGTAATGCTGTATACCTACTTTAATTTGATTTCAAAGCATTAAAAGATTCAACTGTACTCTATCTAAGCAATAGTTTAATTGGTCATCAATTTTTCCACCAAGATTCAGAATCAAGTGTAGTATGGTTTGGATAACAGGGAAAATAATCCTGAGTAACATTTAAGGTTCACACATTTGCTTTTATGATGATATAGTTCCAATTTCATTAAGTAAATTCATCAATTTTCATGCATGTGCAGAAGACTCAGGAAATAAGCAGATACTCAGAGCAAAGGGGGAAGGGTGAAAATGAAAGTGAAATTTCTGAGCCCAGTTCCTAGTAGTTAGGGCCTGATAAAGAGGGAGATAAGAGCTGGGTGTGGTGGCACATGCCTTTAATCCCAGCACTTGGGTGGCAGAGGCCAGCCTTGAGTGAGTCTACAGAGTGAGTTCCAGGCTGACTGGGGCTACTGGGACACCCTGTCTCAAAAGAAAACACCAAAAAAAAAAAAAAAAAAAAAAAAAACAAAAAAAAAAAAAAAAAAAAAAAAAAAAAAGTGAATAAAGAATTATAAATATTCTGGGGAAAACAATCACTAAAGCTTTGTGTTTTTTCCATCACTTTTCCTTGTATATGACTGGGAATGTCCAATAATTTCCTTTTCCTCGGGACATCGTCCTGGGAGTGAATTAGAAGTCTAGAAAGACCTAACAAAGAAAGCTTGTATTTGCTGTCATACACTTTACAATGTACAATTGGGGAGTCCTGTATTTCCCTTTGTCTTTGGGACTAAACTGGCCTCTGATATGTGAGTTCAGAGTGAAGAACCTTTTGCTCACATGAGGCCTCAAAATGAGGCATTTATAAGGTACATTAAGGTTATACCTGAATAATGAAACAGCTTCTCTTTTAGCACCCATTTAAGGCGACGAGCCAACCTGAATGTCCAAGCACCTGTTCTGTCAGATGGCTTTGGGAACTGTGATCCCAAGTAAGAGCTTCACTCGTTTTTGTTGTTGTTTGTGTAGTTGTTGTTGTTGTTGAAACAGTATATCCAACGTGAAATTAGGAAGTAAAAGTCATGATCCACTTTTATCCCATCAGAGAACCATAGCCTAAAATATCCCATACACAACAACAAACACGCATTTCTCAATTTCTCTCATTGTTTACAATAAGGCAAGAACCCTGCTTGCAACGTGCTGCTATGTAAAGTACACACACATGTGTGTATACTATCTTGGATGGATAACAAGGAAGGAGTCTGAAGGATTAAGGTCATATGCTCATGTCACAAGAAGAGCACATATCTCAGTGAGCTTGTTTATATTATAAAGAGTAGCTTTTGAGTTGCAAGGTTAGGTAAAAGTCATTAGTTCAGATTATACCCATATTGTAAAAGTCATTCCCGCATGAAACTATCAAACAATTTTTTTAAAAATCCTTAAAAATTTCAAAGACCAGCACTAGACTGAGAACTATTTGAGACTGATTACTGCTGGGTGAGGGAGACTATGACTTACATACAACCACTGGATGGACTTACTAGACTACAGTGGACACATTTACACTGAAGGACATTTGGGTACAAACACCTGAATGAATACGACCCAGCATGTATAGCACAGTGCATAGGGTTTGGAGGTGGGTTGGGGGAGACGCATGGATAGGGGAGGGGTGTCTGAATTTGAGTGGGAAATGTATGAAATTAAATGACCTCAATAAAAAAGTTATCTATAAGATATTCAAGACCATAGGAATAAATACAGGAGTGGAAAATAAAACAAAGTCACTTTGTTATTGTGACGTGTGGTCTAATGTGACAATATAAAACAGAAAATGTGGAAATGAAGTCAATAAATGAAAGAAAAGCAAATTACTTCTAGTCACACCATTAGGGTAACAGAAGAATCAAAACATTGTGACTCACTCTGGGGAACGGAGGAGGATGTGATCCAAGAGCAAAGATTTAAGACTGCTTCCTGTTTTATCCAATGTGTTCAGTGCAGTTTTCAATTTCCCATGTTTAGGACTACTTTAGGATGATTTGAAAGAGAGGATAGAGGTCTGCTATCTGATCTGTGAACTCTGTAAATGGAGTTATGACCCTACAAAACCTGCCAGCAACTCCACACACAACCACAGTATGGCACCTAACACGTTAAGAGTTTTCTGTGCTCTCGTGTAACTACCATGAATTATGGATCCACACATGGTCCTCTGCTTCCCAGAATCCAACATGTCAGCCATGTCTGCCTGTCTAAAGATCTACCTTTGAGGTACATTTCTCTTACCTATCAATATGATGCTTTTATCATATAGTGTTTGTAGCTCCTTTGTAAAGTGTGATCTGTGTTTGGTTTCATTTTAACTTCATTTGTATGTAACTGGTTTCCATCTTTCTGTACAACAAGAATATGTATGTTTATACTGAATATTTCATTCTCAAACTAGCTAATTAAATTTAAAAATAATCCATAAATCTATAAAAAAAAGTTTATTAGTATAAATAGTTCTTTCATTGGTAATGCATTTCCTCATTGTATAATTTGAATTGGCAAGCAATATGACATATTATTTTATTTTTCCAGCACATATTTCATTTATACACAAAAACATGTGTCATACAAATAAAATACAGACCCTGATCTAGAAGAATAGGTCTCAAGGTGAAGTTATGCATAAAATTCTAATGTAAAGTAGATAGTATTATGTAAATTCCATTACAAATATGCAGAAAGGAAGTTGTAGGGAGAAATAAATAATAATTCCATGAAGGTGTCTTTATGGGGAATATAGCACTGAGCTATTCCTGAAAAAAAAGGAGTGAATGCCATTGTTATAAAAAGCTAACACTATGACTGAAGGCATCAATACACACAACACAAGTAGACGAAAGAAGAGTCCTTCATCATAAAAGTGTTAGGTAAAGTATTAGGTCTCTTGGAGACTTGCAATAGTAAAAAATAATCATTTTGTAAAATCAGTTTTCTCGGGACTGGAAAGATGGTTCAGTGGTTAAGAGCAGTAGCTGCTCTTACAGAGGACTCTGGGTCAGTTCCCGACACCCACATGGTGGCCAACAGCTCCAGTTCCAGGGGATCCAACACCCTTTCTGCCCTCTGTGGCTCTTGCACTACACAATACATGTATTGCAGGTAATACATTCAGACACATGAAATAAAATATTTTTTTTAATGATTTTCTCTGGTTCTTACTTTCCTGGTTGATTTAACACTCTTGCTTTTCGACATTTAAAGACTTCATTCTGTGTCTTTTCTTTAAAACTGCAACTGCTATACTCAAGCTCACAGGGATGAGTGATGGAATAAGAATCACTGTGGGTATGAGCATCTGACAAATCACTTTGCAAAAATTTACTCCTATAAAATACCAGATAGATTTTTCTTTTTTGAATTAACAAGAAATTGGAGATACTATTCTTAAAATACATGTATTCAGTTGAAGTTTCAGAAAGGAGAAAAATAATGCGTCCTTTAGCAAGTAACACTTTCAGTATGAGAGGTAATATCACTGACCTGGAAACACTAATAAAATACTTTTATAATATAACTGGGAAATGACTTTCTCCAACAGTGTTTTCCTGTGATCTAGCATTAAAAGTAATAGAATGTAATTTATTAATGTTTTTGCATTATTAGTCCGTTTGATCTTTATTATCTATTCAAATTATTTTGCTTGCAACTATGTTTGTGTTCATCATTACTTTTTTCAATCAACTCTGTCATTTTCTTTGTTCAAAAATCTTAGCATAAAAATTTCCATACTGCGGGGGCCTGAGGCCAGGGGCGAGGCAGGATGGCGCCTATAGGAAACAGCCACGGCGTGATCAGACTTGTTTGGCGCCTAGAGGAAATGACCAGAACCGAGGCCAGGCTTCTTTTGAAGAATGGTTGATTGGCTCCTGCCATTTCCGTGCATCTTGGCAGTGCTTGATCACCTCGCGAAGGAAGGCTATGCTGTGCTATGGAGAGGAGACTGCATGCTCAACACTTGGTTGGGGAGGGGATTTCCCTTTGTGGGGTTTTTGCCTTCATAAGCCCTGTGACGCCTGTAGTAAACGAGTTTCTGCTTGAATGGCTCCCTGTTGCGTCTGATTGTCTTCCGGGGAGGCTGCGGGGCAGACTGCTAACCTCCCTTTCCTGGGCTCCTGTGTCGGGTAGGATCCCTGACACATATTACATTGTGCACACAAATGACTTCCCATTACTTGCTTATCCGTTTCTGTCTTCTAATTCTTTACCATTTTTATACTTTTAAGAAAGTCTTCCCATGGTATTTCCTCTGTATTATCATAGCTCATATGACTTCATATTAATTTCAAGATGAAATAGATAAACTAATTGAAGATGATTTTACCTTCAACTCCAACTATATTTAACCACATAAGAGCAACATTCGTAGGTTACTTGCCAACAGTGGCTTCACATCATACACGTAGAGTAGTAGCCACAACAAAAGGCCACATTGCAACTTGAATGCCTGCTTTAATCCACAGTCTGTTATCAAGAAATGCTATGCTAAATGACTGATCCAAACGTAACACTGCATCTTTTACCATATAATAATAAAAAATACACTGCTAAAATCTTGATTCAACCAGTCATTATGCTAAATTATTTTCCTTAGTTTACTAAAGTTTATCAGAGCATGTAATTTTATATTTGCCTTAAAAAGTTCCACCATTTCCTCACAATAAATGCCCCCTCTCCTGTCAATGTTCTACTCCCAGTAGCTCCTCAATAAGTAAGAGTTCCTAGAGATCATCTACTCCAACTATGCTACACTTTCTGCTGGCTTGCTATTTTGTAGGTTTTGTGGAGTAATCCACAGCTACTGGAATTTCACAATTGCAATAGCCACCTGGTTACCAGAAGAAAGTATTTCACAGCACTCCTCCCCAACCTCAGCTCTTCCATTATTTCTTCTTCCTCTTCCTGGTTAGTCCCTGAGCCTTGTGGGGATGGGTTAACTGGATTGTCCTAGACATCCCCTCTGTGACTCACACTCACAGTTGCATATTCTCAGCACTTTGAATGCTAACCCATCTCTTCATTAACCACTACACACTGCAACAAAGAACTTCTCTGATCAAGGCTGAGAGCAACACCAATCTGTTGATATAAACATAAATATTTACAAGGCAGTTTGAAAACATGACCACTCAGAAAGACAACATCAATAGACTCTCCATGAGGACTATCATTTCCCTAGTCATGGATTTTGTCACTGTTTACAATATCAGACACGAATTCCTTCCTCAGGAGCTGACCTCAAATATAATCAGGACAGTGGCTGACCACCCCATAAATAGGTTTCCTTCTATCATATCTGTTGGCACATTTTTTTCTTGCCAGGTAGGTACTGTAGCATATAAGGTTCGGTGCTGGATAAGACATTAACATTTCTTCTTCTAGCAACCTGCATAACGCCATTCAGCACAATGAAAGCTAGGCAGCAAGAACTGCCTGGTCAGTTCAAAATTGATTTCTGTGTATTGTAACCAAATTGGGTCGTGTCTTCGTCAGTGGGGTTTCACCATCTAGTATGGTGGGCACCTAAGAGTAGTGGTAGTATTCAGTTTATTTTGGGTGCTGCGGAGGTTTCTCTGGCCAATAACTCATAGGCAGGAAATCCCTGCTGGAGCCTGAGATATATATATATATATATATCAATCCATGTCTTCTGGAAACAACATTTTTTAACTAATGTGGGTTACTTCTGTTCAAATTTCTTTTTTTTAAATATAAGGTTGTATTTTAAATTAGTTTACAAATTAGTGGAGTTTAGTTAAGCTTCCTCACAAAAACTCTTAGTATAAACATTTAGTATAAAGTCATGAAAATAATATGCTGTTTTTGAAATTAAAAAGTAAACTTATCCAAGGGATTTGACATATAGCTAGCTGCACAGAATAATCATTAATATTTTTAAATGAAAATATTTTATAACTAATAAATGAAGATGATTAATAGTTCATTAATGTTAGAACAATTGTCATGTAATTTTGAAAACCTTTGTTCTTTGTGCTACATCATTAGTTATAGTGACTGGGAATTTCTAAGCTATTTCTATCTTTGCAGGAATTTACAAAGACACGTGCTTTTGTAAAAACAGAGCTGAAATGTGAGGAAATGAAAGTCAATGGTAATGTTAAATTTAGAGCCAGGTGTGGTGATGAAGGTCTGTAACCCTAGCCCTTGGGAGATGGAGGAATGAGGTTCAGGAGCTCAAAATCATCTTTGGCTATATAGTAGGTTTAAGACCAGCCTGGGTCACATGATATCCTAATAATAATAATAATAATAGTAGTAGTAGTAGTAGTAGTAGTAGTAGTAGCAACAGCAGCAGTAGCAGTAGTAGTAAATGTGAATGGAACCGGATGGACAACTCAGCAATTAAGAGCACCAGCTCCTCTTATAAAGGACCCCATTTGAGTTCCCATCACTCACATGGCAGCTCACAACTATAACTCCAGCCCAGGAGATCCAATGCCATCTTCTGGCTTCTGAGGACATTGCACAGCATAGGTGCACTTACGTTCAGACAAAAAACATACATATATAAACTAAACTAAATACATAAAAATATTTAAAATAAAGTTAAATATAGTCTATAATGAATGCAAACTCTTCCTATAAATTAACTGGATTGTTTGCTTACTTAAAAGATGGAGTTTAATAAACATAAATTTAAACTACTGTAATATCTGTACACAATACATTAAGAGGTGGGGAAAAGATTTTTCTTGTATTTATAAATATGCTTTTATATATACATTTTTAAAACAATATTTACTTTGAAACCTTCTTCAACTCATGCAGATTTGCAAACAGGAAGAATAACACGGAAAGTTCTCAGATATTTCCAACCCGTTTATCTTTTTAACAGGTATTCCCATAATGCATTCATCAATGTTATTATTAAAAGACTTTTTCTCACTCAAACCCACACAATCTAGTAATATAGCTTTTTTGATGTTTCCTTGTATTTGTGGCCTAGAGTTACTGGTTGAGGAAAATATATCCATGGGTTGAATTTCCCTTCTCCTTACTGTGTGCCAGAGGTCAAATGATACCCATGTAATGTGACTGATGATATTAACCTTTGTTATTTGGCTAATGAAGTATTTCCTAGCCAAATTCACAATGTATACAACATTGACTTTCTTTCCTTGTAAAGAATAAAATATTACAGATAAAATAAAATTTTCCTCATTTTATCTTTTCCTCCTTTTTCTTCTATACTGTCTTTGAAATTGCAGACACTAGGTTAGCAAGTTAAGTGACATTCAATTAGCTTTTCTCTAAATATAGAAAGATATGTTTTTATCTTTAAATTTTTATACAAATAGTTTCATACTTATTTTAAAAGCTTTTTTCTTATTCTACAATGTTGTTTAGAGATGTATCTATGCTGATGCAAATATTTTAGTCAATTAATTTGAACTGCTTCAGTGTGTTTTGTGGTTTGAAAATACTATTTCATTTTATACTTTGAATTTTAGCTATACTTGGGATATTTTCTCCTTAGGGATTACTGACAATATCATAAAGTGAAATTTCTTTGGAGCACAAAGAGAAAAATCTTCATATAAAAGTTATTTTAATCACTTTAGGAGTGTCAGAGAATATGCAATTGGCTAAGTTGCAGTTCTGATCTTCATATCTCCAGGACCTGTGTGTATGCATATTTATACGTCTCTATTTAACTTCTAAGGTTCAGGCTATGCTGTTATTTTCAGGAATTACTAACTGGTTATATGTCTGAAGACAAAATTGAGATGATTTCCTTTTAACTGAATTAGGCATTTCTCTTTAAATTAGTTGGGCCATCAATATAAGAGCTTTATCACCACTAGATGTTTGTCAATACTGAAAGTAACTGCAATTTTTTTAATGGTCTCTTTTGCTATTTCAAAATATTTCTTGATTACAGTCTATCTGCTACATGGTCACTGATTCAGCATGATCCTGTTTTTGTTTTTCAAGTAATAAAAATTACTCACTATGATCCTAACACTTGCTTTATTAGCTTAAAAGGCAAATGTTGTCAATGCAGCACTGAGATGGACTCCAGCTGCACGAGGAGGCCTGGAATATCTCACATACAGTTTCAGGATATTTCCGCCAAATTTGAGAGTACCTTATTTGCAAGTAAAATGAATGTGTGGTATAAAACACCTGTACTGTTTCTCCAGATTTGTTTCTACCATTCTTTGCACTGAGCCTTTCTGGGACATCAATTCATCAGTGCCAGCAAAGAGGAAGCTAATCTGTCAGGATTCCCAGGATACGCCAACTGAATAATCAGGCACCATCTGAATGCTTAATTTTGCACATTTACTTTAAATATTTACACGAATATACTGCAGTACATACATGTACTCTAATATTGTCCAATATCCAATTCAAATGCTTAATGTTCATTTGAATATATTAGTTCAAATATCCAAATACAATAAAAAGTAAGTTAAAAAGATTCCATATGCATTACAAGGAGCATTCTCTATTATGTATAATTTTTCTGCACTGAAATACATCTTATTTAAGCATGCATAAAACATGCACATATGCATGAAATTTATTCGCGTTTAAGCACACATATAAAAATATATGTAATTGTGTGCATATATAGGTATAATTTTGAATGAAAGTTGAATTATTATATAGGCAGTTAAAGCACAAAGTATTTTTTTTCTATAATCCATGATAGCTAAGGGTTAAATGAGCCTGGACAGCATATACTGATATACTATACACTGGTATTAGTAAGAAGATGCTATTTATTGTTATCAAATTCAATTTAGGGAATAGTTTTTATTAACTGCCAGAAAAATAACTCAATTTATGATTGTGGAAATATTTCTAAAAGTAGCTTTGATATAAGTAATCTCTGTAGTTTTTTGATTTATTAAATTTTTACAAATTTCATACATTATAGTTTGATGATACTTAGATCCCCTCCCCTCTGTGCACCTCCTTCTATCACTCCCCATCATTTTAGTGTACTCTTTGTACATAGAATATGACCTATATAGTTTGATTGTTTTCCCCAAATGCCCTTCAGTGTGAGTTCATCCACTGGGCCCACAGAGAGTTCTAATTCTGTCAGACACTGTCTTCCCCCGCTCCCAGCAGTCACCAATTGTCAAAAGTTGCTTAGGTTGGGTAGGGATTTCTTAGCCACTTCCCTATGTCTATGCTGAGATTTTGTCTGATTTGAGCTTGCATAAGACCTCTGAATGCTATCAATATTGCTGTGAACTCAAATGAGTAAATCAGAAGCTTTCTGGAAGACTGTGTGGGCTTGTGGTCATCCACAAGCCCACAATCTTTACTCCTACTCTTCTGCAATGATCCCTGTGCCTTGGAAGGCAGAGGCTTGAAATAGGTATCTTAGTCAAGAATAAGCACTTTGAGGCTTCTTGTTCTTTGCACATTGACCAGCTATGAGTTTCTGTGTTAATCGCCATGTCCTGTATAAGGAAACTTCTTTGGCGAGAGTTAAGAGATTCATTCATCCTAAATGTAGAGTTTGCATTGAATATGTGTCACTTAGGGGTAAGCATCTCACAGACACTTATTTGCTGATTAGAACTGTTCTGGAATTCTAATACTCTCCATGTGCTTCAAAAAGAAGCTTCTTTGATGAGGGGTTAGAGGTACACTTGTCTATAAATAAGAGGATGCATATTAAGAATGAAGTAACAAATTGTGTTGGTCTAGGCATGTGTCAAAGTAAGTTTTTCTCTACAAACTACCTCTCCCAGTCATGTTTATCTGGATTTGTTTGCAGTACCACCCATGAGTTCCCTCCCATTGAGGAGGCCTGTTGATTACCACTGAGATAAAAATGCCACTATTGTATCAATAGCAATAGTTTTACCATTCCAGTCCTGTTGTTTTGGGGCCTTTACTGTTGTGTAGGTCTACTGATTGTTTTTTTTTCCTTGGCATCTTGTCTGGTATCATCTGATCCCATGAGAGTGGATTTCCAGGTCAGTGCCAGCTCAATTGCTCCAAATCCTGTGTCCAAAGTATGACCTGTCTTCAGCAATAGGGTCTTTTCTTCAAGTTCTGGGAGGCAATCGAGGGCTGTGGCAATAATTTTTGTTATTTGAAGAATCACCTGGACTGCCCTGACCAACAACTTGAAGGGAGGTTTCTCCTACCTGGCATCGTGCTTTTTATTATATAGCAGTCAGCTATGCACATCTCTCATCTGTGTTTTTTGCAGTATGACTTTGAACTAATACATTCCTCTATGGTTTTGCAGTGTAATGTTTGTTGTAAAAATAATATATTTAGTCTATATGTACCTTTCATGAATTACATGGTAAAACAGGACATAATGAAATGGCAAATGGTGTTTTTAGCCGTCTAGACAGATATGACACGTTTATGTCCAAATAAAAGAGCATACAGTTTTATTTCTACATCAAATTCTCTGTCCTAAAACTAGTTTCTATTAAAGATATGCATGATATAATCATCTTTACCCCCTAAACAATGGAAATAAAAAGCATCTTTAAAATTTTCCAGTACCATCAAGTCTTTCTAAGTGATTCAAAAATGAAGAAAATGAAACCTAGCCATGCACAGGTTTTGAACTCATGGTGTGTTTTGAACTTCTGCCAGAGAAAGCTGCACTTCTAAGTATGAAATCATCACTTTGAAGTGAGACACATTGCTGCTGTGTTCAGATACATTCTACTGTCATAGAAAACTGTCTTTCATTGCTACAGTGCTTCACAGCAGGTACTCACATTTTGAAATTATTTTATTACAAATTTTTAAAGCATTTTCCACCTGGTATAATTTACAACATTAATCAAAGACCTAAATATAAATTATCCCTCCTCATTTTTCTAGTTTCCAAAGAATATCTCTCTCCTTACTCAGGGTGATAATTTTTCTACATGCTCAAATGATAGGAAAATCTATTCTTATCTTGAATAAAATAGAAAAATTGTGGTGCTCTTAAAATACTAACTGAAGTATATTGTGAAATAGGAAAAAAATCAAAACAACATAAGAATTCAATAATTTATGATGGATGTATGCATACACATACAATGAAAACCCACAAAACAATTAAAACAATGCATTAACATAGATTCACACAGATAGAGCAAAGAGAAAAGTGCTTAGCAAGCAATGGACACGATGATGCACCTGTACTCCCAAGTCCTAGAGAGCATGAGGCCACGGGATAGAAAGTTCCAGTTACCCGGGACTGCATAGACAAGGATTCTGGGGTGGAAATGTGTAAAGCAGAGCTTCTTTATGTTTTGTCACTTGTAACCCCCACTTTATCAGATTTTTTTTTCTCACATATTTTTTTTTATTTTTAGTGTTTTTTTTTTAATAAAAATTTCTTTTTCAATTAGAAGAAGCATTTCATTACAACAGCATTAACCTATTCAATAACATTTTTCTGAGCTAGGGTACATCTCTTTCAAAAGTGGCTGTACATTTTTAGGTTTACAGATGAATTATTACACTTATATAATCTTTAACTCCTTATAAACTCTATAAGATATAAAATTAAATAAGGTTCCAAC
>NW_008345699.1:3175662-3222854 GCF_000622305.1 Nannospalax galili | reverse complement strand
GGCAGATGGGGAGGGAAGAAGCCCCAAGATTTCCCAGGGAGTGGATTGAGTAGCTTGGTTGTACTGGATGCAAAGGATCAGGGAGAGTAAAGGTAAGCCTCGGAGCCCCAGAAAGAGGCTGTCAGCCCCAGAAAGAGGCTGGTGGGTGTTGCAGGACCAGGGAAGTAGAGGGAGATGAGGGCAGGGCCAGGACCAGAAGCGGTGCTCCTGGAGCCCAAGAAAAGGACTGAGTTTCTCTGGGTGAGAAGGGTCAGGAAGCAGTATTGGTTCCCCAGGTGTCTGGGGCCCCGAGACTAGGAATGGCGCAGGGCCCAAACTAGGAGTATAGAACGGCGATGCGGGGGATGGAAGGGTGAATGTCGCTTAGGGAGTCCCGGCGCAGAGAGCTACGCTATAGACTTACCCCAAGAGGCCTGAGGATAGTAGTCCACTTTATCAGATTTTTATGTGATCCCAAGCATATAAGAATATAGGCATGAAAATGAAAAGTGCCTTTTTTTTAGGAAAATGATTTTTACTGAATCTTTACAAATTTCATGTAATATATTATCATTTTTTAAGTACAATCTGAATCCCACTAATTTGATAGATAAATAGATGGTAGACAGATGGCAGATAATGATAGATAGATAGATAGATAGATAGACAAATAGATAGATAGATAGATGATAGATGACAGATAAAATTAGACAGCTCTATGCCCCTCAAAGGCCCATCAGTGTTGGTCCACTGGAGCCTCCTACTAGAGTCTCACCTTTAAAGGAGACTGAATCTTCCTTCCTCAGTAGTCATTGGTTACCAATAGTTCCTCTGGGGGGATTTGTATTACTTACCCACATTTATTCTGATATTTTGTCTGCCTTGAACTTCTATGTAATGTGTGTATGCTGGTAACCATTGCTGTGAGTCCACATGAGTAATTAATCATCTGTCTGGAAAACTCTGTTTCCTTGACCTACTAGGTGCCATAGGATGGCAAAGTATAATCCCAATGCAAGGACTCCCCCTTTTGAAGCACTTGACCAGGTCTCCCATATATCCTGAAATAATTCTTCCCATTGCCCCTCCTTTTAGTCACCCATCATAAATTCACAGGAAGACTCTTTTGCTGAAGATACTACATACATGAACCATAGAACAAAGAGAAATCAACACGGTGGTGCTGACTTCAAAGCCTCATTTCTATTATCTAGCTTTCATAGTGCTGGACAGTGCTATGCCAGGTACCTGATGAGAAAATTTAACATAAAACTTACCCAGCTGTGAATCCTGGAAGTTACAACAAGTGACCTGGCAAGATATGCCCACTGGTGCAACAATGGCATGAATATTACAAAGTAACCAACTACTTTCTAATTGGATTTAAGATCCACTTTGTAGGTTGGAGCCCATAGCTGACATTGATATCAGACCTAGGAACCTGAAGATAGAGAGCCCACATGTCATGGGAGAAAGCCTAATACTATTATTCTGCTAAATATAGTACTAAACTGATTTCTAATGACTTGTTGTTATAGCCATATATTAATACACCTTTCAACTCTCAGCAGAAAAACACCTTCATACAGCATACAGTTATTAATACCAAGAACTACAGTAGGCTAACATGCAGAGAGAACAGGAGGCTGAAGACTGCTTATCCCTGAGTAAAACTCCTATATCAAACTTCTCCAAAGGCTCAAGAATCATTGGGGAAGAGGAGGTGTATTGTGAGAGCCAGAAGTAGTGCATGATCACAAGGAAACACTTCTTGGTAATAAATTTAAAATTTCTTTAAAAATGATTCTTTAATATACATAAATTTTTAGTATTTATTAAAATTGAAGGCAAATTTTCACACTAATAAGTTGGATGTCCTGTGTATTTTTCCATGAAGAATTAAATCTTGGCTGCATATTTTACACTGCAGAAAGCAAATCACCTTCAAAGTTCTTCATCTTTGATCTGTGCTCAGACACCATCTCACAAAACACATAATACAAAACGACAGAAACATGTATAAAGCCATTTCAAAAATTGTAGATTCTCTCCTGATCGTAAGACAAAGCTAGCTTAATTACACTTTTATGAAACTCAATAAATACTCTTGTTTATATTTTCAATAAATAATCTTTATAAAGCTTTAACTCTTTTTATGCTTCTTGCCTTTTTAAAATATTTTATCTTATATGTATGAATATTTTGCTTATATGTATGTAAGTGTACAATGCCTGGTACCTGCAGAGGCCAGAAGTGGGTGTCAGATCCTCCAGAACTGGAGTTACAGATGGACATTAGCCATCATGTGTAGATGGGGTAACAAACCTGAATCCTCTGGAAGAGCAATAGCTGTTCTAAACAGCTGAACCATATCTCCAGCCCCTGTACTGTTCTTTTCATTACTAACTCTTTAATTTCTGCCCCAATTTGCCATTTTTTTGTTCTACTAATTTTGAGTTTTGCATGCTATCATTTTTCTAAGATACTATTCTTTTTATTACTCTTTAATTTCTGCCCCAATTTGCCATTTTTTTCTTCTTTTTTCCTCTACTGATTTTGAGTTTTGCATGCTATCACTTTTCTAAGATACTTAAGTGAATCATTAAGTTATTTATTTGAGATTTCACTGATTCTTGGAATCACTTTCATTGCACTCGATAGGTTCTTATATATTTTCATTTTCATCAGATTCTAGGAATTTTTTAAATTTCTTTTTTGATTTTATCAATAATTTATTCATCATTTGATATTGTGTTGTTAGGTCTCCATGAGATTCTGTGGGTTTTTTGCAGTTTTTATTGATTTCTGGTTCTAGTCTTTTGTCATCAGGTAGCACAAAAGAAATGGTTTCAATTTTCTTTTATTTGTTCGAGCTTTCTCTGTGTACTAAAAATGCATATTTGGAGGATTTATGTATTAAATATGAACTTGTATCTCAATGGTTCTTATATGAGAACATATTTTCCCCTGTATTTAAGCAGTGATCAATGTGGAGTTCAGTGTGTTCTAATAAAATTTTCTAATAAAATATTTTTAATAAAATTGCAAAAGTAATAAATAATGCTTTATTCACAGCCTATGAGGCCTGTGTCCCAAACTGACGAATATATTCTACATCTTACAAGAAAAAGATTTTTTAAGAAAAAGGAATTAATTTTTCTATTTGAAAAAGAGTGGTGTGGAATACTTACTGTATTTAAAGGGGAAAATATCAGAAGCTTGTGAAAAACAGAGAAAGCGAATGAAATCAGCTGCTTAATGTACTTAAGGGAAGACCAAAAACAAAAATATAATTTGCAAGAATTTTTAAGATGTAATGATTAAAATTTGAATGCTTTTTGGAAGCATTTAGGAAGGAGAGAGACTTGTTAGATACTTAGAAAGAAAGCCACTCAGAAATGCCTATAAGAAACTTCTGACCATGATCTATTAATACTTTTCATTTGTGATTATTAATACTTAAACATTCTGTTTATGCTACTCATTCGGAACTCTGAACTCTGAAGTTCTCAAAGATACTTACTTGAATTATATCCTATTATAAACAGTAACTAAATAATTCGATATTTGTGTGCTTATATTCTGAATTTTAGGATTATCTTAAGGAAAAGTTAACTAAAAGCAAGTTACACAGTATCTCTTTCTTGCTTTATTTTGTTTTCTTGATTTTTGTTATTGTGAAAAGACAAAGCAGCACAGTATCTCAGATGCCAGGGACACTCTGCCTTAGATCCTCTTGACAAGGTAAGTTAACAAACCCTTGTGAGTTGTGCCAAATAGATCAGAATACCAAAGCTTCTTGTGATCCACTGCAATACGTTGAGTCAGTTATACTGTGGCTTTTCAGTCCCCTCAAGAATGAGTATTAAAGTTTAAACATCATAGCAGTAAATTTAGTAGCACTTTTCCCATTGCTATTAGAAAGACTGAAAAACTCTTCAATTGCTTTTGACAGTGAGAAAAGTAAAACTCAGATTTAAAAGTACTTGTGTGTTTCAATGAAAGAGGCTATGTAATGGGAATTTTATTGAGGGGGGTTCATATATAAGTTCAAGTCTGAAGTACTTTCAGTAATATACTTGATAACACAAAACAGTGAGTAAAGGAATTCTTATTTCTATGTTTAAGGATTATTGTAGGAAGCTGAATGTCATTAATTCTGCATTACATGATAATTATGAACGTAGGATTTATACTAATTCTCCTAAAATCAGACACAGAGTTACATACTGTTATGATTCTATCAAACCTGTCTCCGAATATTTACAGTTTTAGTGTTTCTTTCTATTTCTGAAACAACCAAAAATATCCATCTACTATATTTGAAAAATATGGCAAAGAAAAACAAAGTATGAGTTTTATCTACATCTGAATACTTAGTGTGTAAACATCTGCACTGTAAATTTTAAAATCATTCCTTTTTATTTCCCTTTTTCTATTGACTCTAACATTCATGTGCTGTCTAAAACATTTAGAGTGATTATACAGAAAATAATTGTAAAGACACACTAATAAATCCATATATATGAGAACATATATTTTAATGTAAACTAATTGTTTCTATTTTAGAATTGTGCAAGGATTGAAAGCGGACATGAAAATCTGTTGTGCTGTCACATATTTTATAATGGCAAATTTTTCAGTGTTCTGAATTCAGCAAGGCAATATAAAGATTCAAAAGGGTGAGATGTGTCATTTCCTAAGGTAATGCTCCAATTATTTCCCATTGAATGTAAAACTTTAAAATATACAAATATTTTACATCTAAATACATTCCATTTTATTTATAACCACTCTGATGTCTAAAATTATTAACATTTTTTCTTATTTCAGGATTTTATGTACATCCTTCACCAAATTTTTTCCTTTTTCCTCCCTTCTTGGGAAACTCACGCCCACAACCTCTGAGGCCCCATGGCTTACAGACCACATAAGGCATCCTACTTGAATTTTGCATAGTTTATATGGTATTTGGGGGATATGACTTACAAAGAAACAGCTTCTCGTAACCCCCACAAAATTCAAGCCCTGCGCGGATCCCCAGCTGCCGTACCCCAGAAGCTGCATGCTTTGCTCCAAGCTCCAAAATGGCCATGGTTCCCCCTTTTCCCAGGGTGCCCCATACCACCCACTCTTTTCAGGAGAATGAGTAATTTTTTGGCTAGAGTCCACTCCTTTCCTCTGGCTCTTACAAACCTTCCACCATCTCTTCTGTGAATTTCCCTGAGCCTTGGAAGGGGTGGCAGATATAGGGTGATCTCTCTTGTATTATGGTGAGATATTAACCTCTTGGCCCTCTCCATTACTCATCTTCAAGACATGTCCACTGATCTATCTCAGTGGTGTTTCCACTACCATGAAGACAAATGTAAGGAGACACATCTAAACAAATATGAATGTAAATACAAATATGTAGACGATATCCCAGTAGGTGTACCATATTCATTAAACAGTATACTTGCAATGGTTTCCCTACTGGGGCCTGTAGCCTTCCCTGACATAGGGGATTGGCCTGTTCTACAGCTCCAGGTTTGTGTTCCACCCATAGGGGTAGGCCTTATCCAATTAGAAATATGTCAGTTGTACATATGTTACTCGAGCTATTATTGCACTAACAGGCATTGCTTGGCATGTCTATAGTGTGCAGCACTCAGAGTCCATTGTAAAGCAGAATCATAGGAGATCCTTTGTCCCCAACCATCTGCATAGCACCTTTTGGCACTATGAAAGCCATCCATCCAGTGGCATGAAGATTTTAGTTTCTCCATTTCTGCTTCTCCCACACTCACATCATGCAGTATCTTCAGCAGCATGGCCTTACCAATCTTTCTAGTGTACAACCAACATTGGTGGCAGTAGCCTTGGTTAATTTGAGGACCTCTAGGATGTCTCTGGCCAACAGCTTATGGGGGGGGCAACTCACTCCTGGTACTGTAGTTTTTCTTAACATTTGCATAGTTTTGTGAGCCTCTGTTTTTATCTTACCCAACCATTAAACTCCCAAGAATCTTACAGATATAGCTGGCCTTTGTTTCTTCAGGTACCTTTCAAATGGGTTTCATATCTCTAAAACTCTCATAAGTTAACATCGTGTATTAAATCAATCATAGACAAGATCTAACATAGCATGGAAAGGTTTTATCCATTAACTGTTTTCTCCATAGATCTTTGTTAGGTACCATAGCATGGGTAAGAGGCATTAACTTGATTAGTTTTTTACTATCTTTAGTTATCCCTTTGGAGTCACTGCACATTCTGGGTATCTTACATAGAGTCTCTTTGTATTTTATTATCCTTGATAGACTTACAGGTGTTGGCTCCAGTTGCCTGAACATGCACCAGGCTAAGGAGGCAGAGGGTCTCTCTTGTCCCTGCTGTACCTGTTGGTTCCCTGATCAGGCAGGCCCTGGGTCTGCCTCCTGGCTATAGCCATATCTGTCATCTCTTCATTGACCATACCTGGCTGCTGGGAGAGGCCTTATAGGAAAAACCACCTCCACCCCTAGCATAGCCTTTTTCAGGAGAGAAATGCAACTTATTTAATGTTTGAGGATCCTTAACCACTCCTGGGACAGTTTTTATCCTCTGAATGTCTTTTGTAAACTATTGTTCAGGTTTTAAAACCTTCCTGAAACTCCTTATATTGAATTTGGTTTTCTATCAGTTTTTTTCTTTGGGAATTTGGGTTGGACATGAATCTTGCCACATTTGTCTTTGAGTAACACAAATGGACCATTTCTTCTGTCTGTTCTTTTTTATATCTCTTGTAGGGTGTTTTGTTGTTCTACAGACATGTTTTACATGCTGCTCAGAGTCACTTAGATCTGCTAAAGCCTCTCTCACTTTACAAAGATCCTGTCCATTTAAAAGACTTAAGAAAACCATTAAAGCTCTCTATACCATTCTCGAGGTCCCAGCTGAATTAAGCTTTCCTTTATATCTCTAGTGAACACAGTCTTATCTGGCCCAATGCAATGGGCATTATATATTACTTTTCTTATGCCTAGTTCTCTCAGTAATGCCTGTCCTTCCTTTATAGTCCTCCACCCTCTGTTACTCATGGGAGTTTCCCTTGGTGAATACCATGTATCTTTAATGCCTTGCACCAGCCATCCCATTAAGGACTGCTCCACCCTGCATTGGCCTAGGTTGAACATCCTGTGTCACAAGGATGGATGGGTGGTTATATAACTTAGCTGTGAAGCTTCTGAAGGACTTAGACTGACATTATTTGCTCCCATGTCCCATACCCTCATGAGTCACATTGTGAGGGGCTCTTTGATTTCTTGTTTGTAAGTCTTTCCTAGTTTCAACAGCTCCAGTGTAGAGTATTTTCTCCTAGCTCTGTTAACTTTTTTCTGGTTTTGTATCAAAGGTTGAGTCTGAGGAGCAGATTTAGCTACTTTTATTTCTAGGTTGTTTCTTTTTTCACTAACTGTTTTCTTTTTTGGGTCCTTGGACCCCTGGTCCCCTAACCTTACACAAGTTAAAATCTCCTGTTTTTTCTCTCCTTAAGCTCCGAAGGTGAGAGTAGCTCCTTAGCCTTTTCAGCATCCTCTGTCTTGGGCAAATTTTTTATTATGGAAAGCAGTGGCCATGCCCCACTTTATTTTCCTCTTTTTCCAGGCTCGCTATAATCTTTAGAGTTTTCATGGGGCTGGAGAGATGGCTCATGGTTTAAGAACACTAGCTGTTCTTGCAGAAGACCCAGGTTTGTATCCTAGCATCCACACCAGCTCCCAGGGATCCGACAGCCTCTTCTGTCCTCCGCAGGCATTGCATGACATGGGTGCACTTACCTACATGCAGGCAATTCATGCATATACACATAAAATAAAAATAATAAAAACTCTTTTAAAGAGTTTACAGATCCATGTGCAGCAGACACCATTATTTTTAGCAACCAAGCTATTTCCCTATATTTACAACACAGCTGTGGCCCAAGGATTTTGCCCTTTGAGTCCTTCCACATCCACGTGGCAGCATCGTTCTAATTATATAGTTCATGATCTATTGTATAACCCTGGTTAGCCTAGCTAGACCCCTTAAGCATACAGGGTTCAGCCACTCTCTCCCCTGGGTTCTGGCCAGCTTCTCCTGGATGGGTCACATTACCTCACAGGACTCCCTGCAGCACCCTTCTCTGACCTTCTGGATTTGGGAATCCAAACCTGGCTCCCTTTTGATCAGCTCACAAAATGCTGCTGGAACCAAGGCACTTTCCCAAGCCCACATCCCCATGTTTTTCCCAGATTCCTGTGGTTCATATATCTAGCTGCTCTACACCAATCAGTTAGCCAAATTTTTCCTTTTTTCCTCCTTTCTAGGGAGACTTGGTGCCCCACCCTATTAGGCTACAGGGCTAACAGAGGACATAAGGCATCCTATTTTAATTTTTCATAGTTTATATGACATTTGGGAGGGGATGACTCAAAAAGAAATGCATTCTCATACCCCCCTCCTCACACGCCTTTCAAGCCCTGAAGCACTTTGCTCTGAGATCCAGAATGGCCATGGCTCCACCTCTTTTCCCAGGGTGCTCCATGTCATCTACTCTTTCCAGAAGAATGAATAATTTTCAGGTTGCAGTACATAGAAAGAATAACTTGGAACTTCAGATAAGACTAAAACGCAGAATGGAGATCTTCTTTAAGATTGTTAGGTAAAGAACTACCTGCTTGTATATTCCAGACAACCCTGGTGAACTAGTCAAAACCTCTCCCACTCCTTCAGCATCTTCCCACAACAAGACAAGGCCTAACAGCTGCTCTTGGAAAGTCCTGTAACTTCTTCATAAGTGTCCTTTCACTACTTATCAAAGAAGCTTCATTTTGCAACAGAGACTTTTAGAAAGCTCCACAACTAGTAAAACTCAGAGAACAAGTGACTGTGAGGTGCCCAGCCCTATGTGACACATTTACAATGTAACATCTACACCTAAAGCTCAGGGAATATTGTGTAGGAGGGAGCAGAAATAATGTTAAGATTTAGAGGAACAAGATACCTTCTGTTAGTTAACACATTCTAGACATGATAGGGAAGTTGCACTGTCAAAATCTCCAAAGTAAGTTGGTCTAACATGATCTACATGATGATGAAACCAGGTGATATGACAAAGTGGTTGGGGTCAATTCCAAGTGGTGTAACCTCAAGATGAAGAGCTACAGGAAGTCAATGGATGCTGAGGGAGGGAGAATCAGTTACATCCAGTGACAATCTTCGTGAGAGGTTATCTAATCCCAAGTGGGCTGCCCTAAACATAGGTATATATGAACACTGCTAAATGGACTCAGTATATTATACATATATATGTAAATATATATATGAATATATGCATATATAACAATAATAATCAAGAGAAGGACAAGAAATTAAGGGGAGTTTTGGAGTAGACATGGGAGATATTTGAGGGTGACTGAGATGGATGGAAATAATGCAAAGACAATACTCAATGTAGGAAATTCTCAAAAAATAAATATACAGTTCAAAGCACTGGGTGTGTTTGCAGAAGATCCAGGTTCAAATCTTAGCACCCACATGGTGGCTAACAGCCATCCATAACTTCAGTTCCAGAGGATCCAATGCCCTTTTTGGTCCTCCACAGCCACTGTACTACATAGTTGCACTTATATAATGCAGGCAACACATTCATCCACATAAAAATAATAAATAAATAAATAAATAAATAAATATTTTAAAAAGATAAAAATAAGTAAAAAGGTATATTAGATTAATAAGTTATCATAATTCATACAAAAATTCATCAGTTAAACCTTTAGTGCAGCAAACTACAGTCTATAAAATTAATAAATGTATTGTTATAGTAGGACCAGTTTTCAATATCTAAAACTATTGATTCATCTGAAATATAATTATCTTTTGCATTTCCTGGCTAAACGTCATAGATTAATTGGTGATTTATGACAGTCAGTTCAAGATTTTTTTAAAGTCATTTCATATAGTAAGTGTATATTTCATTTAAGTTGAGATTTTTCTTATACTTTTATGAAGACCTTGAGGAAAAGCAATAACCTTTCTGAGCATGTATACAATGAACTGGTAGCAGGTTTCAAACCAAAGTATATCTTACTCTACTCTGTTCTGGCTTCTTTTTAATTAAATGATAGACAGAATTTTAATTTATTTGAAATATGTGTTTATTGCAAGAACCCTATGTGGAAATACTCTGAAAATAAAAGTTTTGCTTGCTGTTGGTGGTGGATTATTTTCAGTTTTTGCCAAACATCTAAGCTTCAATGTATACATATACACATATATATGTATTAGTTTTTGAGGGTTTCACACGAGTATAATATTTTCACCATTTCCATCCCTTTCTTCCACACCCCCGACTCCCCATTCCAAACCCTCCCATGTCTCCATTTCCTTGCACTTTTTGTCCTCTTCTCTATTATTGTTGTGTATACACACATATATTTACACACACACACACACACACACACACAGTTTTCACTAGCTCCATTTAGTGGTGCTCCTTTGTATATGATTAGATTTAGGACCAAAGACTAGATAACACATGAGGCAGCTGGTGAAGCTGCCCCTGGAGAAAGCCATCTTCCTCTCAGCATTCAGAGACTGTAGCTCTTTTTCTAGGGGTGGGACCTTGTGAAATTTCCCCATGTCAAATTACAGGGGGTCTGACATCCTCTTCTGGCTTCTACAGCTTTGCACAACATGGGTGCATTACATACATTCAGGCAAAGCACTCATACACATAAAAATTTTTTTTTAATTAAAAAGAGAGCCAGGCTTTTAATCCCAGCACTCGGGAGGCAGAGGCAGGTGGATCTCTGTGAGCTCAAGGCCAGCCTGATCTCCATAGGGAATCCAGGCTATTTGTCACTATTGGGATACCTTGTCATAAAAAGATCAAAAAAAAATTTTTAAAGATACACAGTGTACCCAGGTGATAACCAAGGAAAATAAGATCCATTATTTGAAGAGAGAGCTGCACAGTCCTGTCTGGGGCATGAATGGATGAGAAACTGGCAGGTCTTAATACCAAATAAATACAACTTTGTGTTCTCAGAGTAGCATTTACATTTTTTCTACTTCCTTGTTCATTGTCGCCACCTTTCTAATCTGTGATCCAACGAATTTGGTAAGACCCCACAGTAATCCTAGCAGTTCTAATCTTTCTGTGTCTGATTTATTTCAGCTTCATTTTCAGGTTGCTTATTATCTTATCACTGAATATTATTCCCCTTTGAACTGAATTTATATACATGTACACAAACACAAACATATATGTGTGTGTATATATACACAATCAGATATGTATGATATAGTATGATAAATTAATTTTCTTTGGATGTGATATCTTGCAGGTATTTCTTTAGAACTGAAATATTCCTACCTGAAGGGAAGAGGGAGTTTTATAAACTCAGGAAACTAATGAAACTTCCAAGGCTTAGGAAGCTCATAAGTTATAAGATTCACAAAACCCTTCCCCAAGGTTATAAAAGCAGGAAATAGTTGCTGGGGAGAGGAAACACTTTTCAGTGAGCATTGCATCCAAGTTTGACAGAAAGCTCCAAGAGCACAAATTTTGTGAATCATCGCCCACATTGTAATGGACCTTTTGGAAACCTATGAGTGACTCATGCTTCTGTAAGTAATTTCAATAAACTCATCGATTCACCAAGCTAGACATGGGTAGAATAATTTCTTTGATCTTTCATCATTGTCTTGTCTGTGTTAAACAGACACCTGTACACATTTCCACAGGAAAACAATATCACACACTGTATCACAAAACTATCAACAATAAAACCAAATAAGTGTTGGGAAGGAGTTATCTGCATGGTCTTTATGATGTGTTGTAAGACATGCAACTAAGGCTGATTTATCTGAGGGTGGAGCTTTCACAGAGAAATGCTAATACAGATTCTTTTCCAAAATGGTGCAGGATGGTTGGAACAGGATTCACTTTACAAACACTTGTACCCAAACCCAACAAATCTTTCTCCTTACATGAACATATTTAAACTCCCCTGCCACTTGACCTGTGTGGCTTCTGCATTGATTCCTGCCTAGCCACCCCTCAAGGGCTATAATAAAGATCAGTCTGGATTGTAGAAGTTGTTGTTTCTTCCTACCTGGAGCCTTTCCCCTCTTATTCCTAACAGGAAATGAGGAGCAGCCCTGAAGCAGCACTAGTGCTCCATGATGAGAAGAATGGAAGATCTTGTAAAATGCCTATGGACTATGGACTAAATTGGGTAGTGTTCCAATCCATGTTACTGCAGCCAACATTTCCCTTTTAACAATAAACAATTGCTAAAACACTGCTAATTTTCACTTTTGAGTAGTTTCTTAGCTGTCCAGGAAAATCGTCACTACTTGGAGTAGACAGCACTGGACATTCATTGATCCTGCCCAATCTTTCTGAAAAAAATAATGTCGTTTCATTATATAATGCTAACCTTGAGTCTCTTGCAATTTTGGAAAAGAACTTGGGAGAACAGTAAAAATCGCAGTTAAGTAGTATGAATCAAAGCAACCTGGATGAATGGGAAAGTGCATTCCCAGGAAACATGCTGAATGACAATCTGAGTGCCATGGGTGGGCAACCTCCCTGAGACATATTGACCAGGGAAGCTCCTGAGGTCCCACAAACCATAAAGCTATAGTCACTGATGTTGGTTCCCTGTCAGAAGTACATGATAAGATCATATTTCTGAAGACTTCATAAGCTTCAGCTGTAGGATATTGAGAAATCAGGAGGAGACTGTGCAAAAATTTCCCTTCCTGATGCCTGATTTTCTTAGTGCAAGAAGGTGCCATGCAAGCTGCTGTCATCAGTTATCACCAATTGCCATACTCTGTCATGGCCGCATTCTACACTACTAATGTGCCATTCATGATGTATCTACTGGTGCAATAGCAACCCAATTATTATGGGTAAAACCAAGTGCTTTCTGATTGCATTTAAGGCCTTTTTTTCACAGAGGAGAATGTATGAGTCTATAAGAAAAGCAAAAGATCTGTGGCTGGAAAGAATATAGATCCTAGTCGGGAGTTCATTGCTATTGTTCTGTTAAAGATATGTGATTGTCAAATTTTCTTCTGAGCATTTGTGATTATTCTCATAGAATATGGTGAATATCAGCTTCAGCTCTGATGATAGAGGGAAACTTCTCATTTGGAAGTAGGCATTGATTATTGTGGAGACTCATAACTGGTTAAACTAATCAGAATAAATGATGATTGCTGCAGAATAAAGGGTTGACATTCACATGCACACATACATAAAAATAAAGTATTTCTCTATAAGGCTCAAGGAACATCCAGTAGATGGAAGGAAGGAATGTAAGAGGAGGGAGAATTCCTTTGCATTAAATCATTCTGTTCTGGAGGATGGGGGTGGCTTTTACTCAGAAAGAAAATGAAACTTCTAAGGCTCAGGAAGCCCATATAAGATTAACAATCCTCTCCTCCATTTTACAAAAGTGGTAACAGTTGTGGAATCTGGTAACTCTCTTCAGGAGAACTGAAAGTTGGTCAGTCTGCTCCAGGAATTCAGGCTTTATAAATTGATACCCCTGTTAAAGTGAGCCTTCAGTGTGGTGACAACCCATCAATCATTCACAGTCCTATAAATAAATGCTATAGGTAACACCTTTGAACTCTAATGCTGAAAATCTTATGTGTTCTTCAAAGCACAGATCAAAAACTGCCTATTCTATCACATACATAAGCATTAATCCAAACTTGCTAAAGTTGCTGGGTGTTTTATTCACATAGCAACTATATAGTGTGCTATAAATATATCTTTACTCATCTTCTCCATTATCATCAGCTTTACAATTAGTTTCCAAGAAGCAGAGACTGAGTCATCTTTTTCTCTTTATTACCCTTAACTCTATACAGCATGTTACAGATGCACTTTCAACAATTCATGAATAAAGTATGAATGTACAAGTGTCATTAGACAATCTTATTAATCTATACATAATTTATAACACCTTTATTATGCATTCTGTTGAATCAAATGTGCTATATGCTATTAAAGTGGATTAATATGATATGTTATCTTCTCATGTACTACACACTGCAGTCTGCTACTCAGACACAATTTGATTGAAAAGATCATTTCAAGTCTGCAGTGATATATCATTTTTCCAAATTCAATGGTCCTCATCAGCTTCTTTTAAAGTAAGCGCTTTATACTTTTAAAGTAAGTGCTTTATAACTTTTATACTGATTTTTCTTTAAGCACATTTCAGTAGGAATGTCTACTAAGCATGCACTCAGCTTTTAATTCTGACTCTTGGTGATTTTCTTTGTGTCCCATGTTGCCATGTTCTACCATCCTGGACCCTATATTTCAATTCTCTTTGAAAATTAACTTCTCAATTTCACTTCTAATGTTTGATATCCATTGAGATTCTTTTTTGCATATGATGTTTGTCATTCTTTGCATTTCAATATATACCCCACCAACCGTACCACAGAATTAACAATGTTTTCCTGTACTGAAGGCAGATTGCATCAATGATTTTCTGCATAATAAAATAAGTTTCCATGATACTCAACTGGTCTTAGACAGGAAGTACATATCTCCCATGGAGAAACACTGCATGTATTCATTTATGGTGTAAAATGTATAATTGATTGCTTCTGTTCCTGTTTTAAGGACTGCAATAATTAGTATAAACCTGATTGAACAAATAAATGTTTTATAATACATCAATAAAAGTTGAAATTCAATTCTATGCAATCACCACATAGATTTACAAACAAACCCACAGAAGACTGAGCGTACCATTAGTCTATGGATAGAAACATTTGTATTTAGAAAGAAGTTTGACAATCTAACCATCAGCCAAAACAGTGTTAGCTGGTTACCTCTTAGGAATTTTGGCCTCTCCAGTCATGGGTTCTTGACTAGCTTTACATAAATAGGCATGAGTTCTCTGTGGTGCATCCCTCAAACCAAATCATAAAGCAGTTGGTTACCCCCTTTCAGCCATGCCACTACTACACTCAAGAGCACATCTTGCCTGGTGGGTCATTATTTTAATGCACAGGATTCACAGCCAGGTAAGGCTGATGATGACTTTTCTCCTCTAGAAGCCAGCATAGTACTTGCTGGCATTATGATGGATGGCCATCAGGGAACACGTGGCTAGCTCAGCTCCAGTTTAATTGTTCTGTATCATATGACTCAAGTGAGGTGTCCTCAGCATTAGGTTCTTATCTTTAAGTTCTGGTGGGCAAACAAGTATAATGGCAATAGGTTGTGTTGTTTTGAGGGCCTCTGAGACCTCACTGAAAAACAACTCATGGAGAGGTATAGTATGCATGCCATGGGCAGTTTTACTGAAAGGCATCCATAGCTTCTGGCAAGAGCATTGTCAGCCCATGGAGGGAAACTTCATTCGAACTCTTTTTTATTGCTCTATTTTTAGGCTTATTAAGTAGGTTTCCTTATGAGTTTTTCATATATTCCTGATTTTTTAAACTCCTTCCTCTCCACTTCTTTTCCCTATTCTTCAGCCCTCTGTTTTCATCTCTAGTATTATTCCTCTGCACGTTCACAATGGATGTGATCTACTACACCCTCTCACTGAAGCCCCATCCCCAAAACCCCCTCTCTATTTTTCTCAAAGTTGAATATACTACTCTAAAATTCTTGGCTAGGAGCCACATATAAGGGAGAGTATGGGGCGTTTGTCTTTCCGGGTCTGGGTTCCCTCACTCTGTATTTTTCAGGTTCATCAATTTTCCCAGCAAATTTAACCTATTTATTCTCCTTTATCACTGAATAAAATTCGATTGTGTATGTGTATCAAATTTTCATTATCTGTTCATCATTAATAGGCATCTGGAATGGTTCCATTTCCTTTTTATTGTGAACAGAGCCATAATGAACATAGAAGTACAGGTATCTGTGTTCTAGGGTATAGAGGTTTTAGACCGGTGCTATACCTAACCTTCATCAGAGAAGTTCCTTACCACAGTGGGCAACAGCTAATTCAGAAACCTAAACGGGCCAAAGTGCTGAAAATAAGTGATGGAGAGTGCACATTTCTACATTAGACAGCTACGTCACACACCCCGCCAAGGTTCCGAAACTATTGTGGAAGAGTAAGAGGAAAGAATGTGTGAGCTAGAGGACAGAGAGAAATTCAGCAAAAAGACGTCTTGTGAACAGGACATGGACATTGTGCTCGTGAACTCACTGCAGTTATCTATACCAGATTTGGCCTATCAACATTTCATCATGGGTAGAGGGGTCCATTTGACTTTACCCTTCTTTGCGGGACTATTTGCAGCTAATGGTCATTAGGAAGGGCTCTGTCATTGGGGTAGCACTAATCTATCAGTGTGATTATTCGTTCTGAAGGTATGATTTTCTTCATTGGTGTAGTTCCTGATAAGTTGCTTGAGTTCTGGGAAAAAACCTCCCTCCCATGTTGACAAGGAACTCTAATTATCTCAATGAGTGTATTAGTCACTTTTCTGTTGCTATAATAGAAACACTGACCCAAGCAATTTATAGAAGGAAGAGTTTATTTGAGCTTATGGCTCCAGGGGATTTACAGTTTGTCATGGCAGGGAGGCATGGTAGCTGGAGGTGGCTGGAGCAGGAGCAGCAGAAGCTAAGCTCTCACATCATCACGCAGGCACAGGAAGCAAGAGACTGACTGGAGATCTGGCAAGGCTTAAGGACTCTCTAAGCCCACCCCCAGTGACGTGCTTCCTCCAGGATAGCCACACCATCTAAAACCTCCCAAAACAGCACCACCATCTGAGGACAAAGTGTCCAAACACTTGGAGCCTACGAGGGACATTTTCATTCAAACTATCACAATGGGCAACACACAAAGGGCATGAAAGTAGAAGACTTGTTGGGAAGGGTTCCAGAAAGTGAGGGAAGGGGATGAGAAAGCAGAATGGGTGTGAAATGACTAATATATAAACATCTGAAACTGTCAAACAATCAAATATATTAACATTTATTTATAAATAAGTCTTTGAGAAATTCTTAAGAAAATTCATAAGAGTTAAACTTTAATTATTCAGATTCTGAAATGTTTCTATCAAGCAGTCAAAAATATTTAAGCTGTTGTTCACCTTGGCTCCTCATTTGAGTCAGGAGCTCAGATTTTCCTTGTTTTGACGACTTACACTCATGAAGAATTTGAAATATTTTGTGCTTTTTTTTGATTAAAGTACACTCTTTTTCTCTTTGTTTTGGAATTTTGGAGTTTTAAAGAAATTGTCAGAGGTGAAGAGACATTCTTAGGATATCAGGTCAGTATTCACACTTTTCACCTATTTTATGAATGTAAAAATTAACTTCTGCAATTTGGCTGAAATAGCTTTAAAAGTTAACTCTCTGCCCATTTAATCTTTGAAGAAAAGTTACTATTAAGGCCAATATTTCAGGAGTAAGGAAATACTCTGGAGGGTAGGCTACAGAAGAGAATCTGCATGGATTAATGGAATTCCTTCAAATAGGTCCTTTGTCCCACCCTCCTAAACATTTATTGATACCACCATAGATCCATGAATATTTGTCTTATAGTCTCACATTATACACATTTTGTTGTTAAAATGGTTCTAGTTTGGGCCACTGAGAGCTTTCAGTACCTCTTACATATCACTGTCATCATGTTAGCTTTATTTTTGAGCTCCATTTTACTTCTCAGACTACAATGTTCCAGATTCACTCTGCACATGCCTTTCCTTGGGCCTTTAATCTGCCACTTCTGAAGGATCTTCAGTATTAGAAGCTAGGGTTCTCATTGCTTTAGAGTCTTGTTTCTTCAAGGACTTCTCAGCATGGAATACAGAGATGCACGTACATACACTGCTCTGGATATATGTTTACACTGTATATTCATATATTGCATATACATACAGGTACATATATTAGAACATTTTTATCTTTCTCCACATGCAATTATGTGTACCTACAATAAGATGAAAATGAGTTCATACTGATGTGTCTAACTCAAGTGCATTGCAGAACTAGTTATAATCCCTTACAGTAACCATTCTAATGTCCCCTTTCAATTGACCTGCAAATCATGATTTTGGATTTATGTTTTGTTAATTTGAACCAAATCTACTTACAAAGTCCTTCTTTGCTTTTATGATCCATTAGTATTCACTCTGTAGGTGACCTATAACATGTCTGCATTTAAATTATTTGTACCAAATACCTTCAAGTACTTCCTTTAAGAATTCCTGTTTCTTGTCACAATTTACAGTGATCTTATAAGAGTTTAAGCTTCTGTCATATCTCAGTGGTTTCTATTCTAAGAATATTCTTCTCCTATATCACAAAAGCCAGAGTTTTTGTGGTGGCCCAATTCCCCAGTCATCTGCCTTTCTAATTACTTCTTTGACTTTGACTTAATTTCTCCCATTATTCCATGCCACTCTACTTGGATCTGCCATAGACATGAATCCTCTTTACCTTTCAACACCACACCACTGTGCTATAATGTCAGGGGGTTTGCACTTGCAGGTGACTCTGACTATAATAGTCCTCCACCAAAGGTGCAATGGACTTGATCACTCACCTGTTGGTTTCTTTGAACATTTTTCGACTGGAAGATACAGTTCAGGTGTTTCCCAACATTAACAAATTTCAAAGACACTCAAATGGTCTCAGACAAGAGCCATTGTTCTCTGGAGAAACACTCCTTAGCTTTGTGTTCACACTGAGGGCACGGACTCTCCTGCTCCTTCTGCTTGGCTTCTAATCCTCCCACAGCAGGTCTTCCCATTCCTGTATGTTACTTCTAGATGATACTTCGGGGCAAAGATTTACTCTTCTTCTGTATAATTTCACCTTGGGGCTTCTCTATTACTGTTAAGATTATGTATGTGCCCTGGCTGACCTGAATGAACTTGGGTAGACACACTCTGGGGCACAAGGAGTATAGATGATTCATAAATTAATTTCTACTTATATTTATACTATGGATTCTTCCAGGGACACCACAGTGACTATTAAAACTAACAGTCTTAGCAGATTCCTGGATAGGGGCAAATAAAAAAACTTGACAGGATTCAGGAATTGATGTTCTATAGAAAGGGCAAGACAACTATGGCTTAGAGTGCAATCCAGCTTGACACCTGTTTTGTAAATAAATTTTAATTGAGTCTGAGAAAAACTCATTGATTTCTCCATTGCCTATGGCTCTTTCTGCACTATCGCAAATGTCTGAAAAGTTTAGCAGATAAAACTGAAACCCAATGGCCTGTAACCTTAAAATGTTTATTGTATGCCCCTTTACCTAAAAAAATAATGTGACAGTCCTTCCATTATAGAATGAACTTCTGACCAACAGCTCATGAAAATGTCTGCTTGTGGGGGCAGGCAGATGGCAGTTTCCATCTGATCTCTTCTAAACTGATTCCAGCAGCACTGCTTCCAGTGGACCTGTCTTGCCTTTCAGTGACGCACTAGGTACATTAGAGTGTTCTCCTTCACTGACTTGCTTCCCTTTTTCCCCTTCACTTGTTTCCTAAGATTTCATTTCCTCTCCAGAAAAAGATGCACACAGAATGCTTATGTGACATTTTCAATCTCAGCTAGATGTTCATCACAACATAAAATACTAGTCACCTCCTACACTCACTATCTGTTTGGTTTTTATTTTTGCTTTTTTACCTACCAGTATTGTTTTGGTTTGAAAGTGAAATGCCCTCCTCCGTAGGCTCATGTGCTTAAACATGGAGTTTTCACCTATTAGTGCTGTTATGCAAGGTTCTGGAACATTTAGGAGGTGGTCTAAATGAAGGAAGTGGGTCACTAGGGGCAGGCCTTGAGGTTCTATGGCCTGGTTCCGCTTCCTGTTCACGTTTGCATTTCGACTGCAGAAACAAGATGATGTTGCATCATGGTCCTGCTGCTAGGACTTGCCGGCAGGAAAGGACTGAATCTTTCATACTGTGAGTAAAAATAGACCTTTCTTTTCTTAGGTTGCCTTCTGTCATGAACTTGGTCACAGCAACATTAAAATACCTAAAGACAGCTAGGGCTACAAGGAGACCCTGTCTCAAAAAGACAGAACAAACAAACAAACAAACAAAAAACCCTAATCCAATAAGCTGTGAGTTTTGCTTTTAAAAAAAATTGGGGTGGGAGATGGGGCAGGGCAGTGCCACCCTGTAGTCCCAGCTGGCCTGGAACTCACTATGGAGAACAGGCTGACCTTGGTCTCATAGAGATCCACCTGTTTCCCGAGAGTTGGGATTAAAGGCATGCACTGCCACACCTGGTTTTACTTTAGGTTTTTATTTTCTGCTTCCTATTCCTGGAATAAAGTGTCATGGATTCAGGAATTTTAGTTTCAAATGAATCTATTCAAGTGGGATTCCAGGTGACCTCATTGGCTGCCACATAATAGGAACTGAGCATCCCACTTTTAAGAGTAAATGTTGAATTTTAAGTCTTGTACCTCGGCTTTTACAACTGTGAGGATTTTCAGTTTCCTTTTTTGGATACTATTTTATAAAATGATATTAACCTAAAACAAAGTTTGTTCATTCTTAACGATCTTCCTGATAATTGAATTCATTCCATTTGGGTCTCTGATCTTTGCTAGCTACTTCCTAGTGAGGAAGGTTTGAGGAGGCTAGACACACCCCAATAAGGGAGAATAATGCGCTTGGTGACGAATTAGCAGATAGTCAGGAAGAAACCCATCCATTAATGGGAATTAATAATCTTTAAAAGAATATTGCAGCAACTTAGAGTCTAGGAATGATATGAAATGAATTACCGTCAGGAATGAAAAACAGACAATGGACACGTTCCAGCACATTTTAAAAGATCATATAGTTTGACATTTCTAACATTGCCTTGGGTAGGAAACAGCAATTACAATCTCCTTCTCCTGACAGCAAATAATACATCGTGCTTCATTAATGTGAGAAATCTCACTTCAGGAATCTCACTAACAGCAAAATTTGTTAGGAAGATAAACACAGAGCACATGGATGGACAAAAGCAATCAATCATCAACAAAAACTGAACTTCTGAAATTGGAGCAGAGACAGCAGGAGAATACTATACATGACCTGATGGAAGGCTCTTCAAGGTGGTTTGTTTCAAGTGCTTGACTATAATAGTAAAATTCAGATATCAGATGAGTGCCCTTCCTTTGAGTGTCAAAATAAAACATCTTGAATTATATTTCATGTTATACCTGGCTGGAGAATTTCCAGTAATGCTGGGGACTGAGGTGGAGAAGTTAGGGAGAGGTGGGGGTTTCCAAACCTCTGCTCCTTCTGCAGTCTTACATAAAATGGAAGTCATAGTTCATGTCTTTGTCTCACTGTATGCATTATGCCACTGATCATTCTTGAGAAGAAATGGAACCTCACTTTGGTTTTCCACAGAATACATCATTCAATGCAAACTCACATATTTTGTGAATGTTTGTGTATGAATGCTTTTATATATGTGTTTGTATGTATGTTTGTACTCTTGTGCATGTATGTGTGGATATGTGTGTGTTTTGGGACATGTGTGTATATATATATGTGTGGTATGTGTGTATCTGTGTGTTTGTGTGTATGTATATGAACGCTTGTGTGAATATGTGTATTTGTATATGGATATGTATGCATGTACGTATGGATGTGTGTTTGTGTATGTGTGCATATATGTGTGTGGCATGTGTATATGTGTGTGTATATGTATGTATGTGAATGCTTGTGTGTGTATGTGTGTATATGCATGTGTGTGAATGTGTGTGCATGTTTGTGTGGGTGTCTAGGTATGTGTTTGTGTGTGGTGTGTATGTGTGTATATGTATGTATGTGGGTGGAGTGGAAGATTTTTCTGGATATGGCATCTCTAGAGATAATCTGTGATCTAATGATTTGTTTCCTTCTGAAAACTACCTGTTCTCATGTATTTCTTGCCTCACAACTTTCTGAGTCCTTATCCTTCTCAAAGTCTTTGAAGTTCAATTTCTTTATTTTGTATAGCAATTTAACATTTGTCTTAAAAGTCACACACAGTATTGCCACTACTGTTTTTGTGTCCCTTATCTCATTAATTTGCTGTACTAATAATGAATCACTGGTTAACTTCAAAGCTTTCTCAAGTTTTCATGGCATGCAGTAACACATTTAGCAGCTCTTATTTAGTTCAGGTATCAGCAGTAACATGAAATGTAAACTTTCAGTAGGCAAGAATATCACATATCACACACACACACACACACACACACACACACACACACACAAAACCTATTAGAGATTTTATAATATTCACCCTTTCCCTTTTTTCAGCAATCTGATAAAAGTAAATAAATTCTGATAAACTCAGGAATCTCTATCACATAGATGACTAATCACCACATTGCTTAGAAGGCAGTAGCATCTTGAACTTTTTTCATATTTTAATTTCATTTTTATTTGTACCTTCACAATAATTTCATATGAAAAATCCATATAAAATTCACTCTGACCCCATTCCCCCACATTACCCGTTCTTATCCCCTGCACCCGTGTCTGAACCTTCCTAAGTTTCTCTTCTGCTCATGTCTTTCTAAAGCTGTCTCTCTTTTATAGCAGTTCTGATTCAGAGATACATTCCAGGAGTAGAAATACCTACAGCAATTCCTCCTCTTAGCCCAGTACTGCTATTACACTATGGTTATAAACAGAACTATCAATGTGTACTTCCTAGATGATAAAATGAAGACTTAGCAATGTTAATTTTCATTGCTTCAAATAGATTTTAATTCTATCATCCTTGATTCAAATCTATAGGTCAGATTCCCCAAGCATCTTCTTTTCCATCACACTGTATAATATTTGCTGACTAAAAGGTGATTCAGGGAGTTACAATGACCCTTGATTGAATAAGCATATTGATGATGGTGCCTACAGGAAGGAAGTAAGATTATGAGATATGGGGACCTTAGCTTTCCTTCTCCCTCTAACTTCCTCCTGGTTGTCAAAAAATAAGAAGCACCCTCTAACATTTGCTCCCACCTCAATATACTGGAAGCCAAAACAAACCTTTCTTCCTTTTAAATTGATTATGCCAGGTATTTTGTTATGGTGACATTAAACTAGAAGAACATATAAGAATGCCCCCAGATTGCTGCCAGACAGGGTTATGTTTTCAGTCAGGACTTGTATAGGACAAGAATTAAAGTTGTAGAAGGAACCTCAGAAAGGCTGGCAACATATTCATTCACATAGAGGCCCCAATCTTTGCTGACCCACAACTCCTGCCAGGCTACCCTGTGACATCTGCAGCTCAACTTAAGGGGAGTCTGAGGAAGGTAAGTGGGTCAAGCAGAGAATACCAGGATCTAGCACAGTCTTAGGCCTGAAAGACAGTGCACCCTTCAAAAGCAGTGACCCTTTTGCTCTCTTTTTGTTTACATTTTATACGCAAAAAAAGGTGAGAAAACAATGAAGATCAGGCTTAGATTTAGATCACCAACCACAGTGTATTTTCAAGCAAAATTCAAAATATTCCCAAGCTTCTATTTTATCAAAACTGAGTATACAGGGAACATTTTATTTCAAGTCTTTGATATGTATATTTTTGATGTTTCCTTTTTTGTAAATTTTTACTGAATTTTGCATATTTCATACAGAACACCTTAACCAACTTTATACTCCCCCACTGGCACCCTCCCATAGACTCCCCCCCACCCCGCCCTACTAGATTTCATGCATTCTGTTATTTGTGTTAAGGCCTGTTATATGTTAGAGTCCCCAGATGTTCCTCAGTGCAAGTTCATCCACTGAGGTCTAGTCAGCCTATCTAATTCCCTCACTTTAAGATCAGCTTTTCCTCACCCAGCAGTAACCAGCTGTCAATAGTTACTCAGCTAAGATTGGGTCCTGCTGCCCATTTCCACAGTTCTTTGCTTGATTTTTGTCATTTTGAGTTTGCATAGGTCTTTGGCATGCTGACGTCATTGCTCTAGGTTCATATGAGCAAGATCCCAGAAGCCTGTGGGGCTCTATTTCCATATGGTCATGCACCTCCTCACTGGCTCTGACAATCTTCCTCCCCTCTTTTCCACAGTGGTCCTAGAGCCCTAGGTGGGTAAAGTTTATTATAGGAGTCCTGTCCAAACACCCACACTGTGCAGACTCTTACTCTCCACACTTTGGCCATATGTGCCCTATTGTGTTCATGGCCCTCTGTTGCATGAGGGAGCTTCATTGATGAGAGTTGAGAGATGCATTAGTGTTCTCTTACCTATTGTTCCGCTATGTTCCATGAGCCTTAGGTGTAGAGGTTACATTGTAGATGAGTCACTTAGGGTTGGGTAGTTCATAGACAACTCTGTTTGTGATCAGTTATGGAACTCTGTAATAATCTCATCTGTTACAAAATGAGCTTCTTTGATGAGCGATGACTGGAATACCTGTCTGTAAATAGAAGGATCAATATTTTTCACATATTAAGAAATTACATTTGTCTAGAGATTTGACAGCCTTGGGGTTTGCTCAAAGATCTATGACCTCTCTAGCCATGTGCATTTAGCTATGTTTACAGTACCAATATGAGCTTCCTCCCATTGAGTGGGCTTTAATTTCAATTAGGTAGCTTTTGATTAAAGCAAGATAAAAGTGCCACTACTGCCCTGATGTAGTTTGCTCTGCCAGTCATTGTTGTGGTTATTAGGCCTTAAAGCTGGGGATGGATCATCAAACAATGTTCTCCCTTAGCAGCTTGAATAGTTCTCTCCAAAACTATGAGAGCTAGCCTTCAGTGAACATGGCTTTCAGGTCAGTTCCAGCTCCATTTCTCCAAATTCTGTGTCTGAAGTCTGTCTTATCTTCAGCAATAGGATCTTACCTTCAAGCTCTGGGAGGCAATTTGGGGCTGTGGCAATAGCCTGTGTAATTTTGGGAGTCTCTTGGACTACCCTGGCCAACAACTCAAAAAGAGGCTTCTCCTGTCTGGCACTGTATCTTGTTATGTAGCCTTCACTATGTACATGGACTCATGTGGAGATATTAGATGCATAATTTTCAGTAGATTTTTGGACTAATATGATTCCCTCTGGCTTTTTATAATAGCTAGCCATTATTTATCTCTCCTTACTCTCTCTCCCTATCTAGCCCTCCTTCACCCCCTCCCATTTAAATATCCCCCTTTTACCCATTTCCCCTCAGTATCACTTGTCCTGTACTGTTCTTCTCTCTCAGGTTCCTTCTTTCCCTTTACCTCCCTGGTTACTTTCCATTGTCCTGGCTCCTGCAGTTACTTCAGAATATATACTGACATATAAGGATTGGTGCTAGTAAAACAACTTTATTTTACATTGCTAATATGATGTAGTAAAATTTTGATTACTCAAAGGCTAGAATCATGCATATCTTATATTCAACAACAATGAAGGTGAGCTCTGTCACATTCCATCTCAGGGGGTAATGGACAGAGGAATTTAACTTGTTCTCATCTTTCCTGAAAATGTCACTAGGCATGTGCTCTCTCCCTACTATTCTCTCATGTTACAGTTGTCCAATCTATATCCTTAATTCATGATCATTACATTTTAATTGCTGGTGTGATCTAAAAGAAGAAAAATTAAACACTATCACTGAACTCTAAGATGATTTACAGGTATCCATAAGAGGAAAGTCAGTATTTTATATTTTCACTACAAGGATGCAGGTTTTATGATACTCACCAGATCCTTGTCCAGCTTATCTGTTTACTTCTTCCTTCATACATTCCTTTGGCTCACATTAATCTTTCTGGGAGTCTTGCTTATTCTGAATCTGTTGGGCCCTTGACCTGCTCATTCAGCTAACACTTAGATTCACTCTAGTTCTCCAGGTCTAGGGCAATGACTCTAGTTCTTCAGGTCTAGGGCATCACACTTTTCCTTAGGAATTTTCTCAAGTCTTTACTGCAATTATACAGAATTTCTGAACTTCCCACTCTAGCCAGTTGCTGGAAGCTCCTTTCATTCTGGTATCAGCAATAATGTGAAATGTAAATATGCTGCAGGAAATAAAAGCCCATTCCGTGGTTTTAGATCAATCTCAAGTGCTTATGTTAAAGACAGAAGGATTTGAAAAGTGATTTAGATTTAGATAGTGCTGAGTGGCAAAATAACAAAAAACGCATAGGGAAAGATGTAAAAGTGAGCTAAAAATCACTTTATTTCTGTCTTCCCCTCATTTAAAAAAATTTTGCCAGGGATGTAGCTATTTTTAAATTTATATATTTTAATTCTTAGAAAACTTCAATCACATATGTACTATACATTATGGATACTCATCCATCACTTTGTCTCTTCGGTTCTCCTAATGGCCTCCACCCTATCTTGCATTACATTTAATGCTCTTCATGGTTTCCCAAGTCTAATTAATGCTTCCCACCCACGGGGGCATGGGCATCATCCCCCAAGGAAAGTCTCTCTCCTTCTTTCTTCAGCCATCATTGGCAATAGCACCTCCAAGAGCCATGGAGCCATGCTGGCATTTTGACTGGCTTGAACTTGAACTGGTAACAATAACTATTGCGAGTTGATGTGCACAACAGCCCTGAGATACCCTGAAGCCATAATTTCACAGCTCTCCTCCCCCTCCACTGGTTCTTACATTCTTTTTGCCCCCTTTGTATTCCATGTTCCCTGAGCCTTGGATGGTAGGATGTGGGTGTAAGTCAGGAATGCCTCCTGACTTACCCAGCCTTCTAACTAAATTAATCTTATGTTTTGAAATTATTTAATACTATCCAATTACTGTATAATCATCTTATTTAAACCACTCTAACCTTTAGGAAGTGTTGTGGAAAATCTTGTGACTGATTTTGCCTTTTGCCTTACATACCTATCATGCGGGAATGCATTGCTTCTAATGGGGCATCTGGCCCGCTAGAGTGTAATAGGATACTAGTCTGCCATGCTAAGAAGGGATGCCATATGCTGTGTTGTGATCAGACTATTATCCTTATATAAGCCCATACTTTCTTGCAATAAAGCAGATCTGTGTCACTGAACCTGGTCTCCTGTGCCTGAATGCCGCGATGCTGGCACAGACTCCTCACCAACCCTGGTGTCCGGACCAGATGACTGATCGGAGGAACTAAAAGAGCAGGAGAGCGGCCATAGCCAGAGGAGAGCAGCCACAGCCGGCGACCACAAGGAAGCAATGTAAACAATCTTACTAAACCTTGTAATCAAATTTTAGAACCTAAGATAAACAAGTAGCTTTAATATTGATTATGTTCCCTATTTCCTCCTCATGACCCTTCCTTAGAACCATTCTTAGGCCCATTACCTAGAACACTGAGTGTGTGTGTGTGTGTGTGTGTGTGTGTGTGTGTGTTGTGAAAATATCAGTGCTGAAAGCAGTGACACTGGAAATAACTAATTAGCCAAATTATCCACAGTATGTGTTGCACAATAGGTAGGATTTGATGGCTAACATCTATTTGTGGTTTTGTATGCTATTCTGGGTCAGGAGTGGTCAGACAAGGAAAATTCTTTCTTGATAAACTAAATCTCCTCATTTCTTTTCCATATTATCCTGGGTGTACTATTAAAATAAATAGAGTATACCTTAGTTGGAGGAATAGACCCAAGAGAAATCAAGGAGGAAAAGTTCTCAGAACAGATCAGGTTCACTTTTCCTTTACACAACTCTAAGAGTTGGACTTTTCCTGCCCAGGCACTACATTGTAGCATCTGCCACAGTAAGACTATTACATAGATGAAGCACCATAGCTGAGCACTCAGAACTTGAAGTTAAGACCCTATTGCTGAAGATAGGACATACTTTGAACATGAGACTTGGTGCAACTGAGCTGGAACTGATCTGAAAACCACCTCATGAAGGCTAGCTCTCATAACTTTGGGGAGCACTATGCAAGCTGCTAAGGGAGAACATCAATATATCGTCCAACCCAGCTTCAAGACCTAATATTCACATCAATGGCCAGCACAGCAGATAGCATGGGTATAGTGGCACTTTTATCTTGGGGGTAATCAACAGCTACCTAATTGGACTTAAAGTCCACTCAATAGGAGGAAACTCATGTGTGTTACTGTAAATCTAGCCAAATACACATGAATAGAGAAGGCTTAGATCTTAGAGATAACTCCAAGGCTGTCACGTTCCTAAACAAATGTAATTTTTTACTAAGTGCAAAATATGGAACCTTATATTTATGGACAAGTATCCCAGTCACCACTCATCAAAGAAGCTTCTTTTGCAACAGAGATTATTACTGAGGTCCAGACTCAGAGAACATAGATCAAGGAGTAAAGAAGACACTAATGCACCTGTCAGTTCTCATCAATGAAGCTCCCTCATGCGACAGAGGACCAGGAACACAAAAGGGCACAGATGGCCAAAGTGTGGAGCGTAAGAGTCTGCAAAGTGTCCTTGGACAGGACTCTTATATTAAACCCCACCCACCCAGGGCTCAGGAACCATTGTGGAAGAGGGGGCAGAAAGATTCTTAAGAGCCTGGGAAGAGGTGCATGACCATATGGAAATAATCCTACAGGTGCCTGGGATCCTTCTCATACAAACCTACAGCAATGGTGTCAGCATGCACAAGACCCATGGAAACTCAGGTAGACAAAACCCCAGCTCAGAACTGTGGAAATGGGCAGCAGACCCCAATCTTTGAAGAATTATTGGCAGCTGAGTACTGCTAGGTGAGGAAGAGCTGATCTTCTTAAAGGGAGGGACTCTAGTTAGGCTCCTAGACTCCAGTGGATGAACTTACACTAAGGGACATCTGGGGACAGACAATACCTTGGCATGATAGGCCTTAACACAAGTGACAGAATGTAGGAATTCCAGTGAGGTGGGGGCTATGGGACTGTGCCAATGGGGAAGGGAGTATAAAAATGATTAAGGCCTATTAAGATATTCTGTATGAAATACACAAAACTTCAGTAATTTTTAAAAATAACTTAGAGTTGTTTATGTCTGGGAAAAAAAGGTAACTCGTAGTATAGCTCCTAGGCTATGATTAATGGTACCCTTGATCATTAGAGCCATGAAGCTCACAGGAACTCTTCCAGACCAGAGCCTTCAGACTGTCACCTGCCTTTTCCTAGGATTCTGCCTTTTGTAGTCTGATTTATTTTCTTCTTAACTTTCACCATCTTTCCCCATCTAGCTGCCTCTGCTCCCTACACTTTCTGGTCACAGGTGTTCTCTAAGAGCTTGTCAGCAACTCTTTGATACTATTCTCAAGCACCCTTACTACTGTCTCTGTTACAAGCTCAGGCTGCTCTATCCATGATAAGATCATAGCTAGGCAAGAGGCTACTACTCTTAACACCACCAGACCTGACTCAAAAAGTGAGCAGAGCAGTCTGGATAAACAGACAGAACAATGTGTACCATGGGGTAACTTGCAAGCCAAGGACTGCTTGTTCCAATCACAACATCTGGTTTTAACAAAGACCCTGCATAGGAGCCAATTGAACACAGACCTTCCAACAATCTCCAGCTTCTTGCTGAATTTCTGAGGAGGTGCTTCCCCTTATTTCTCTAGTAATAATACCTGCAGTGTCTTCTAAAGTTCATCTAGGGAAATCTTGCATGATGACCCCAGCCTGTAATCCCAGAAGTTGGGAGAAAAATGCAGGGGGGCAGTCCCTGGGTCAAGACCAGTGTAGACTATATGATTGAAGAAATAATTAAGATGTTAACCCATGCCGGTTTGCCTGGAGAGCATGGCCATTGGTTGGAAGGTCATGACTTGCACAAGGCCTCTGAAGCAGACATGGTAGCTGGCAGGTAGAAGCCACAGTGCTGCTGGCAGCCAGAGTTCAGCTTCTTCCCAGGATCAGTGAAGGGCTCACCCAAGCATGCTACCATAAAGACAGTCCGATCTTTTGCCTTCCCAGCACCTTAGCGTATTTCAAGGAAATATGTGAATTGAAAGTTGCTTACAATAAAAGTCTAACACTAATTTGTTTTACAGTTCTTGTCTCCTAAAAAAGTGTCCCAGGGAATAGTTGGGGACCCTAACCAGTCTCACCTGGCTAGGTAATAATCTCACCCGGATTCAATCTTTGCTTAATATCTGGCCACAGATGCAAATGACCTCAAATTCATCCCATTTCCTGGTTTCATTACCCTCTTGATTGAAAAATTGATTGATTGATTGATTGATTGATTGATTGATTTTTTTTTTGGTCTTTTTGAGACAGGGTCTCCCTGTAGCCCCAGCTGTCCTGGAACTCACTATGTAGACCAGGATGTACCTCTCCTCGTAGAGACTGTATCTTTCTATCTCTTCAGCTATGCTCACTGTTCTTACGTTGGAGCCTGTTCTTGCAGTAGCAAAAGGCTGGGGAGATAGAGTGTTCAGTAACCTCACAGTTAAATCTTGTTTCATTGCAATTGTGACTAGAGGTTGTGATACTTACACACATTTCTCCAGTGGCGTCATTTGTTTTATTTTTCCTGCCATCCTTTCTGCCTTCTCTATCTGCAACTTTCCTACTGTAGTAACTTGAAGCCAAGACCCCTGTGAAATAATTTTTTTCCCCTTTACTTGAGACAAATAGACAGAGAGCACTGCAGAACAGTTACCTTCTCCAATAAGATAAAGGATCCAGTTTCTCCCTCTGGAGTAAGCATTTGTTATGAAGAACTGTGGGTGAATTTTATGATTACTCTCAGACCCTGGACAGAGTCACTGGGGAATCATTCTCAAATCTTTACAAGGAGCTGTTGGGTTTCCTGAATTTTGAGAGAAAAACACTTTGAAAGCTCCTGAAGACTACAGTCCCCAAGAGGTTCTCATCCTCACTTAGCTTCTAGCAGTTTGTCAAAATTATCATTTCAATGCTCCTTGCAATGTGGAGCTTGCACAGCTTGCCTTCTAGGTGAGCAGAGGGCTGCTGTAATTCCATTATCTGCCTGTGTCTCTATACTTCATCTTAGGTCTAATTTTCCATTTCTTATACTGTGTCCATCCAAAATTGCCTTCTAATATGGATTTCACATATCTCTTAGATATGCATAGCATCTTCACAAACAGAATTATTATACATCCAGTAAAACCAAAGCAAAATTAAAATGCAGATTGACTGGCGGTCAAGAATCCAATGACACTGCTGTACACAATAGAAGGCAAAAGGAAAATAAGAAAAAAGGGGATTGGAGATGTGCTTTGTTCTACTGATTATGAGATAATGCTTTTGTTGTCTTTATAAACCTTGACAAAATATAGGACTTTGATATCATTTCAAGATGACACATTGAAGTCTTGGAGTTCACATATTTAATTGAATAGTCAGGTAACAAGAGATGATTTTATCTCAGTTTCTAACCCTGCCATGTCTTCTGGATGATAGTGTTAACAACCATATTAATTCCTTTATCTGTAATTCTAACTAGGTAAATTCAAAGACTCATTTCAATAAACAACCACTTTTTTTCTACCTGGTGACTTGCTGAGTTCTTTCTCCTGTTCCACATTTCTTCACATGTCCATCTCTCTTCTCTCTCTTTCTCTTCTTTTGTGCACACATGTCTACACAAATACACATATGCACATACTTCAAATACATTTATGTACAGATGTTTGGCCAATGTATTATCCAGCAATAAGTCTTTTTTATTTGTAGATATCACATGCTTTTCCTTTGGAATGTCTTTTAAGTGAATATTAAAATATGAAAATAAAATAAATTTATATTAATATAAAATAAATATACAAAATCATCACAAAAACTTTTTTTTGTCTTTTTGAGACAGGGTTTCCCTGTAGCTCCAGCTGACCTGATACTTGCTATGGCGTTCAGGCTGCCCTTGAACTCACAGAGATCCACCTGCCTCTACTTCCCAAGGGCTGGGATTAAAGGCATGTGGCATCATGCCCGGCCTAAAACATTTTTCAAATACTAAATTTTTCTAAGATAGAAAAGATACATAAAACTGCTCTTAAGTTATAGATATTGTTTTGAAATGGAAAATATGATTTTTTTTTGTAAACCTGAGACACACACACACACACACACACACACGCACACAGGTACATGTGTCAGATACAGTGAGGTTAGGGCAAGAGAACAGGAGGAACTGATATAATGTTTAAAGTTGAGTAAGTTAGACAGATAAATAAAAAGAAATATAAGACTTCCCCAGATACAACTGAGAGCAACTGAGCATGGGAGTTTGACCACTGTGTGTGTGTGTGTGTGTGTGTGTGTGTGTGTGTGTCTTCTCAAAGAATAATAATGCATTGTCCTTTTCATGATGGAAGTGGTTTAATGTACTCATAAGATATCAGGACTCTTCTCCATGGCATAATAATGTCATAGCAGTTGCTAGTCTGTGCTGTTGCCAGACTGGACCCTGAGTAGTTGATGTTCCTATATTATCCTTCATGAGTAGAGATCCTTGTTCTTTAGTCCATACATAACCCTCTGCCTCTGCCACCATGGCCATTTGATAGTGAGATTAAATAGTGATGACAAAGATGGCTGACGAAAGTGTCTGACTAATATACATAGAGTAGGACATCCTCTGCTGAGGTCATCTTCTGATGAGTAACATGGTGGGACTTTGTCCATTTAGAGAGTTCTACCCATACAACACTTTCTCATTCTGTGTGTTACCAGTAACCAGTATGTTCCATGAATCTGATAAAGCCAGATTTTGGCCATAGCTTATGAATCATTAAACTTTTCCTTCTGGATTATTATCTTCCCCCAAAAAATACAATAAGCAGGTATATTGCTCAACGTTCTTTCCCCTGAGATCTCTCTCATCCATCACTATCCTTCAACCATCTGACATAAATGGGCTGTGGTACTACATGGCTTCATCCTATCATAGAAAATTACATTAAAATCAGGCCCAAGTTTCCCTTCTCTAGTCCACTGGTCATGGAGCACTCCCCATTTGAGTTAAGATGTAGTTAGGGAGAATAGGTGACATGCCAGGATAAGTCCACATTTTCTCACTGATATTCCAACCTGCATCTCTAGAAATTTCACTGAGGCGTAGAACTCTGAGTGTCTTTTTGGAGTTTTTCTTTATCCCCTGACACACAACCCTATTGGTCTATGAAGAAGTTACAACCTTTTCAAGTCCAATTGCAAAGTAAAACCAATGTAATGGAGCAGCAACATATCTTATTGAAGGAATAAGCAATCAGCAGCCCTGAAGAGAAAAGTATCACAGGAGGCTGGCTGGTGAGTTGGGACCTACCATCTCTGAGTTAGGATAATTTAGATGTATTACAAAATCAAACTGTCTCTGGTGGTTTTTCAGCAGAGATATTGTAGAAGAAAAGCATTTGTCAGATTAGCCTCATATTAATATACTTCTTAATTTTTTTTAAACACAACACCAGGACTAAAAGGCTGGTGTGATCACACTTATAATCACTGTCATTCTGTCTTTTTCAGCATGAACAAAATTGACGCGTTCACTAATGAAAAGGGAAATCACAACTTCATTTTTGTCTTTTGTTTTTAATTTTTCTCCTGATGATTAAAAAGAAATTTTGAAATCTGTAGTTACATACATGTGTGTAATGACTTTTAGTTTCAATTCCATTACCCTTTCTCCCTACCTCCTTTTCCCATTGAAACTTTTCTTCCTAATAAAAACCCTCCTACTTTCATGCCTTTGTGTGTGTGTGTGTGTGCATGTGCTGACTCACTGGTGAGCTACACAGTGATCTACGCAATCCCTAATAATTGTAGCATTGCTTATAGTGAAAGGCAATTCTAGTGAGAGTCTGCCTTAGTCTGCTTTGAATTGCTGTGATACAAACACTGACTAAAGCCAACTTGGAGAGGAAAGAGTCTGTTTTATCTTTTTTCTCCTAGGTCATAGTTTATCATTGAGGGAAGTTAGGACAGGAACTCAGGCAGGAACCTTGAGGCAGTAGCTGAAACATAGGCCATGGAGGAACTCTGCTTACTGGCTTGCTCCTCTGGCCCATATTCATGTTGCTTTCTTATACAACACAAGACTTCCTGCCAGTGGCTGGCAATGCCCACAGTGGGCTGAATGCTTCTATATCACTCAACAATTGAGAAAATGCCCCACAGCATGGCCACAGGCCAATCCAATGGAGGAAATTCCTCAGCTGAGGTTCCTTCTACCCTAGTGTGTCTAATTCACAACTGAAGTTAGTCAGCACAGAGACTTTCGGCTCTAAAACAATAGCCCTTATTCCACTGGTCAGGGAACTGATATGGACATTTCAGTTACTAAATGCAGCAATTTGTAACTGGAGAAGTAAGTATGGGCCTGACTCCACATCCAGGTCATAGTAAAGCTCTTCCTGGAAGGTTTCTAGTTTCCTTTCATTCTTTAAATTGAGTCAAGATTGGGAATTAACAATTCCCAATTGGCAATATCACAGAACCTTTTTAAATTTTTTATTTATTTATTTTATGTATATGAGTGTAGTGCCTGCATGTGTGTAAGTGCACCCATGTTCTGCAATGACTGTGGAGGTCAAGAGAGGGTGTCGGATCCCTGGAACTGCAGTTGTAGAGGGCTCTTAGCTGCCATATGGTTGCTGTGAATTGAATCCAGGTCCTCAGCAAGAGTAGTCAGTGCTCTTAACTGCTGAGCCATCTCTCCAGCCCCAAATATCACAAAATTTTATCTTCATAATTCACATTAGACTTCTGTTCATATTTTCTAGAAATCTTTATCTTTTATACATCCAATAAGAATTTAGCAGAATCACATACACACACAGACACACACATGCACATACACACACACACACACAAAGGGTCTGTGTATGTCTTCTCCAGGTGGATCAGATAAATGCTGCACACTCCACTCAGCACCACTGTGTGTTAGGGGGCCTGGGAGGACTGTGGCATTCTGAGATGGTTGGGCAGGCAGAGGAGACTGCAAGATACTACACCCTGAAAGAGATTCTGAGGCACAGATTCAATCAGAATACCTGGTTGATCCTGCAGCACAAGGTTTTGCAAGAACATCCCAGTGGGGAAGAAGTCCTAAGAGAACAAGCTGGGGTAATGGTAGAAAGAACTTTACGGATGCCAGGAGCTCTACTGAAGCAAGAGAACTATACAAAATGTACATCATCAGAGAGCTCTATCCAGATAATAGATCAAAGTTAGCCAAGCATTTGGAAACTCTTGTTACTACTATAAGAAGTCTAATTTCAGTTGGTGGACAAACTGGGGGATCCCACCCATCTCAGCCTTGACTGTAGTCTTGATATATCACCTCTACAGGGTAGAAAACTCCCTGCCTCTCTGAAGGTAAGGAAAGAAAAGACATTCATGGATACATGAGAAAAGAAGCCAGTGTTCATCACTACATCTGTCAGAACCCTTTACCTGAGAAAAAAAATTGCAATTGTTTCCCTTTCCTCTTACATTAGAAAAAATAGAGAAAGAAAGAGGGAGCTCTTTCTAACTCTTAAACTTTTCAAATGTGCATTTTTATCATCAATTTTATGTTGATGTTTCTCCATGGCACTATTAGCTTATTGTAATCATGATCTTTTAAAATATATTTGGCTTTTTAAATTAAAAATTATTAGAGTTTCATGGGTTTTATGGCTATTAGTCAATGTTGCATTTTCTGTGAGACAGACTATTCTGGGTACTGCTGTGGATTGCATGCCCATTACAGTCACTACAACCAACTAACTTTGGTAATTATGTCTTGCCACTTGACTTTTACCACCACAGGATCACATTACTCCATTACGTTTAGGGATCTCAGTTTCATAGTTAGAATTCACTGTGATTTCTGACCTATTAAATGTGTGCACCACATAATCCTTCAATGATGCTGGGCTTACTGCTGAAACTTCCTCTAGTCATAGTGAAAGGTTTGTCCTCTAGATCCACTTGGGCTTAACAATCCAATCTAATATGACAAACACACTCTTATCATCAGTCATCCTAAACCTTTGCATAGCTTCCTCTTACCAAGGTAGTTCAATCTGATATTGCAGTTTCACTGAGAATATGCTACCTTTGGGTATATCAAACATATGATGTGATGGCCTAAAGTCACTTCAATACTCTGTCATAGCAACAGTTAGATTAGTTCTTGAATTAAAATTGATTATAGTTTAGAAAATTTGACACATAAAACTGCCCATCGCATTAAGGTGTGTACATGAAAAATGTGTTTGTATATTTATTAATTAAATCCATATTAATGCCAATTTTATTTAAAATAGGCAGTGGTGTATATTCTAACTCAAATCTTTATGGAAGCTAAAAGGAATATTTTTAGAATAAATATAAATTAGAAATACTGATCATACATACAGGATTATTGAACTGTTTTACTGTTGTTTTCTAAATTTTGTGAAGTAAACAAAATCAGTCTGCCTATGTTATCTGTTCTGTGTATATCAATATTTATGGTACTAATCTCTGTAACATAGACCAAATTATATAAATAACTATGCAGAATATATCATCATAAATATAAGAACATCTTCTTATTGACAATATTTTCAGTTTGAAAAAAAACCTCTTCATATAACAAATGTATAGGTAAGCAGATAGAACTAGAAAATATGTTAAATGAGGAACCCCAGACTTAGAAAGACAGATACCACGTTTTCTCTCATATGCATAATATGAGAGAAATATGGCTTCTAATAATATGGCTTCTAACTTTTTATATAGGTGTAGTTATATGGGAATGACTGTAAGTGTAGGTCATGAACCACATAGTTTCCATGAGAGGAGAAAGGGATTTGAAGACATGCGGGTGCAGAGAGCGATAGAACAAACACAGCATCGAAATGGGAAGGGAATGCTGGGGGTACAAGACTGTACGAGGGTGGGGACGGGAGAAGCAAGAAGAGGATCAATCGAAGTATGAAAATGCCACATTGAAACTCAGTGTTTTGTATGTTAGCTCAAAAAGTTTAGAAATACGCTACATAATATATGCAATTCAAAAATATTTTATACACTGTTGACTAATTTGAACAGGACTGTGGAAACATCTCTTCCACTTCTATGAAGAACAGGCCATAGAGAGCTGCATTTTCCAGCAATGTTTGTTGAACAATATCACAGTGATTTTCTGTACTATATATATAAACAGTATCAAATGGCCAAAAATACGAATGAAAAATAGTCCTTATTGCAGGAATTTGGACAAATCCAACCTCACCGTTTCGGAGGTTTGCTGTTACTTGGGTTTTCTAGCCTCGCCGCAGGTTCTTTTGTATAAGTTTACTGTGCTTTTCCCTGCTTTCCTCTTTCTTGGCCTCCCTCTTCCGTCCCCTCCTTCCTCCTTTTTTCTAACAATCTTCAACTGCATTTCTTTGCTGGCTCACCTCTTCTCACATATTACTCTTGAGCGTCTCTTTGTAATATTGTCTGTCCTTCTGGAATACTTCTTGAACCGCTGTTTGTGCAGTTAAGAGCAGTTGTTGCAGTTTTAATTTAGTGAATCTCTTGAAATATTTTTTACACGCATTGAAGTGTTTTTCAGCAGATTTTGTGTGTAATAGAAAATAAGTAGATTTCTTGCTACTGAAGGTATATGTTCCTGTCACACATCATATAAAATCATGAGAGAGAGAGAGAGAATGAGAGAGAAAGAGAGAAAGTGAGAGAAAAACAATTCCTTTCTAGTCATTGCACATCATCCATTTGCTCTGTGACCTTCTCAGTTTGTGTAACCTTTCTAGATTATAATACTTAGATGCCTTATCTTGAGGAGAGAGCTAATAACTACTAAATTGCTCTGAAACAGTTCAAAGTGCTACTGTTAACAGGAGTGCAGGCCACTTATTACAGGAAAGAAAGCAAGCAGCTAAATCCTGTAGCCATTTGATTTTTTATGGAATGCCCCAGGGAATTAGTCAATCAAATCCTTTGCTCTCCATTTTAGAAACCTTCTAGTTCTGGAGCCCTGAAGTGGGCAATATTTTCTTTTCTTCTCTTCTAAACTATCCTATGTACCTTTAATATTTGTAAAAGATAAAGAAGAAAATATCAGTAAGAATTTCAATGTGTTTTCACATGACTTCATACTTCCTACACTATATGGGCATAATGATCCATTTAAAACACTGTCATAATTATCACTCTGAACAGGAAAGTGCTATGCAGGCATACTGAAGAACTTCCATTGTTGGAAGCATCTGCAAATTAGATCACATGTGTAGACTTTTTGGCAGGTAAGCAAGTTGTATTCTATTTAGGGATTTTCCTTTAATGTTTTCTATTCCATAATAATATCATGATCTACTTCTAAGCTTCTGTGCTGCTTAGCAAAATCCAAATACTATGTCTGTTGGACTGTAATTTTCGTTTTGGCTGATGAATAGATGGACATTGCTCTTTGTTTCTAGGCATACTCCGTGGATTTTACCACATAACTTTCTCCAAGATCATTCCCCCCACAACATGGCAGCTTACTTTCAAGATCAGTAGAAGACTCCAGTCTGTTAAGGAGGAGTCATATTCTGTAACATAATTGCAGGGGGTGACTAACTGATTGCCTCTACCTGGTTCTCATAGCTATGGACAACTTATGAGTTGTCCTCTACTGTATGAGTGAAACTAGCTTTGTATAGAGAAAGATAAAAAGAAGCCCCAATAACAGAGCTATTTTTCAATAATACTTATCACAGTGCTGTAGCAAAAAGTCTAAAACATAGAATTGGTTTAAGTAAGGGAGTTTACACAAAAAGGATACAGAATAAGGACAGAGTTCAGCCAGAACTGTCATTGTTTTGTGGCTAGAAAAGATTACCACCATGGTCACTTTAAATAATTGGTAACATTAATGTTGTCCAATCACTCATACAAGGCATTTACCACAGTGTTAATACTAATATATTTTATCAGAAAAAAATATCCAATGATTATCATTGATTCATTTTCTCTTTTGGGAGGTTACAAAGCACCCTCTGCTAATATAAGAGCTAGTCTTCAGGGAGGAGACTTTCAGGTCAGTTCCAGCTCAATTCCTCCAAGTCCTGTGTTTGAAGTATGTGAGGCCTTCAGACATATGATCTTATATTCAAATTCTGGAAGGCACCCAAGAACCAAGAACTGGTAAAAGAGCATACATTATTTTTTAGTCTCTTCAATTCCTCTGACCAATTACTCAAAGGGAAGTTTCCTTTGGCACTGGGATTTTGTTAGAAAGCTTTCAGCTATACATAAACACACTTCTATATATTATGTATGTATTTTTAAGTAAACATAAAATAATGTAGTTCTTATTCATATAGTAGCTATACAACATATAGTTACTATTGGATTTTTTTCCATTTAGCCAAGAGAAAATAATCCCTGCTTCTGGGTTATAACACCTCAGTGATGCATTAGGAACACCAGAAGAGGAATAATAGCAATTACTAGACCTTTTATTCTGCTGTATTTGTTAGGGTAAGTCAAAAGTTAAACCCAGAATCAATGTTAAAGAGTCATCAGATACATAAATATACCAAGTTATTAATTATTTGAGGGTTTTCTCTGGAGTTTAACTGCCTCAGCATATTAGATTTGAAATATCTGTTAGGTATTCTAGAATAGATGCTAAATTGGCATCAGGATATGTGAGGTATGTTCTGACTTGTATCAATAAATACAGAATGTATTTTTATTGGGAAAAATAAAAATCACCAAGAAATAAATTTACAGAAGACTCACGAAGTGAAATTTTTCCACTGAGTTTTTGTAAAATTTCATTATTTATTTATTTATTTTGTCTTTGTGAGAGGACTGCTCTGTAGCCCCAACTCATATAGAAATCACTAATTAGATCAGCTGGATTCAATCTCAGAGAGATCTGCCTGCATCTGCCTTCCAAGTGCTGGGATTAAAGTCATGTACTGAGCTTAAATTTGTACTTTTATACATATAAGTGTTTTGACTGCATGGATGAAAATGCACCCATATCATGTAGTGCCCACAGAGGTCAGAACAGGTCATCAGTTCCCCTGGAACTGGTGTTACTGTAGGTAGTTAGCTGCTGTGTTGGTCCTGGGAACCAAACTCAGGCCCTCTGCAGAAGCAACCAGTGCTCCTAACTGCTGAACCATACATCATGTCTATTCAGCCCTGTCCACTGAGTTTTTATGTAACTTGGCAAATTTCAAAAACATATTACTAAATAGATAAAATATAGGTAGGTGAGTAGGTCTATTCACAGATTGACAGTGTGTGCTTTAGTTACACAACAATCTGTCACACATTACATTTCCTTCTCTTTTGAATCTCCTACACTTCAAGTTGATATAATTAGAAATAAGTAATAAAGTTTTGTGTAACTTAGTTGAGTTTACAGTGTGACCCTTTGGCCATACTGAGTGGAAATAAAACGGTATCCCTTTATTTTAGAGGTGTCTGTGAAAAGCGTTAATATAATGGGAAAATGTCCTGAGGACTTGAATGGTCTGCTTCATTAACCGTAACTGGATACAAAGGCTCAGAGGCGGCCCAAGAACAGTTGAGTCAAGGTATCTCTAAGATTTGGTAGATTGCCTCTCCCTGTCCCCTGGAAACTGAAGAGCACCTGATCATGCTGTGGGGGAACTGCTTGTGCCTAGAACTAGCTGAAGTTTTCTATGTGTTCTTAGCCACACTCTACCTGAAACACTAAAATCCAAGCATGTGGATTTTACACTTTGGATCTACACTGAATGCACAATGTTCATCACCAAGTGGACCTCAGAGGAGAGCAGGTTCACCTCTCCAAAGAAGGTACTCTTCTAGCACCTCTATCCCCATCTTCCCTGCCTATTCTCCATGTAAGAAACAGGCTGAATAAAGTTTCCTTCACAAATTTTTGTGCTAGCATTACTTTATGGTTATTTTCTGCTGCTATAAAAGTCACAACATAGGCAGAACCACAGTTTTGTTTAGGTCTAGTGTAATGGTGGTAACATAGGATTCTTTTATTTTTAATATTTTTATTGATTCATTAAGAATTCATACAGTGTGTTTTGATCATATTCAGACCTATTCCCCCATCTCTACCTTCCTGACTTTGTCTCCCCTTATTATTGATGTTATGTTTTAAAGATCTATGGAGTCCAATTCATGTTCCCCCAACACTCCTGGATATGTGTCCATCTCTTGGAGCTTGATCAGCAAACTCAGTGTCATACCCTTAAAGAAAGCTGACTCTCCCTCTCCCAGCAGGATCAATTGCCAATAGTCCTCAGCTACCGCTGAGGTTTCTTACCCACTTTCTCCATCCAAGTTGCGATTTTTGTCTAACTTGGACTTGTACAGGTCTTGTGAGTGCTCTCACAGCACTGTGGATTCATATGTGTAAATGCCCTGCTGTGGGTATACAACACACTTTCCTTGTATTTATCTACCACCTCTAGCTGTTATGAATTGATACATACAGATAAGGTTTAACTTTTCCAAAAGGGTTAATGGATTCTAATTTCCTCAGTACAATAATTCCCTATCTCAAATCTACCCTTTTTGGCTGTTACTTTTCCCCCACATAACTTTTGCTTCTGAAGATTTAGGAATATTTGAACTTGGGACTTTAGAAGACCCACAGCTAGGATGGAAACAGTACTCACTTAACCTCATTGTAACTTAATACATGCTATATCTACAAATTCTGTTTTTCTGATTGATTCCACATTTTAAAAAAAGTTTTAAAAAGAATTATAAATATTCAGGGATTTAAAAATGGAACATGAATGGGAAGACTCTAACATTTATTTTTACTTTTTGACATTGAAATGCATTGAATACACCAGTTATTTTTATAAGCCTGGCTATAGTTCAGAGATGGGTTGTGTTTAAAATGTTTGGGTTGTAGTGTCAATTACAAAATTCCAACAGAGTCAGCATGGTTTTAGGACACTGGGGAACACAGAAGATGCAGGAATTCATCCCCAAAGGCAACACAAAAGTATCTAAAACATGACAGCTTCCATCTTACCTTCATAAACATCTTGAGGACTTAATCTCTTCTCTATTAAGAAAAATTCTACAGTGACAATCCTGTGTGCTTTATCTTTTGCAAGCCCACACTCCAGAATGCCTTCTTTGTATGTTGTATCAGCCTCTCATTGTTGCTGCAGCAAATTACCACAAAAAAGTTATTAAATATCCGAGAAGGTTAAAAAATTAGGAAACTACACATTTATGTTCTTATAGGTCTAGAGCCACAATTTTAAAATTAGCCAAAAATGCTAAAACACAGTGCAGTCTGAGGCAAGCATATTTTCCCCTGGACTTGGGGGGAACATCATGTTCTTGCTTTTCTGCACTTTTGCAAGTTCATTTCTCACAACAGACACCTTGCATCACATCAATTTTTCTTTTTGTGTACCCAAATCTCTTCTGCTCTCCTCTCAGAAGGACACTTCTGATCACATTTATAGCCCACAGAGAAAATGCCAGTCCATCCTACCATCTCAATGTCCTAAGAGTCATTTTATCCACATACAGAAACATTCACACATCCCAAAATTAGGACCATGGTATCACAGTGGCCCTTTATTCGGTCTACTGTATGTAATGTCAGTGACAATTATAACATACATTTTGGAGATCAGAGAAATGGCTCAGTGGTTGAGAGTACTGGGTGCTCTTACAGAGGACCTATGTTCATTTCCCAGCACCCACATAGTGATTACCAACCTTCTTTAGCTAGTTCCAGGGGATCTAATGCCCTCCCTTGGCCTCAGCAGGTATTGTATACAAATGGTGTCCTTACATACATGAAAATAAGATGACCATATACAACAAAATAGATAAATGAGGCTTCTGGGACTGGCCCCGCCCTCACCTCCCTCTGCTTCCCTGGGCTTGCAGGACCCACAGGCCTATCTCCTACCCACAGGCTTCACTCTCCCTGGGGTAAGTCGATTGGGCCTTCCGTGCCTTAACTCCCCCAGCCTCATTCACCCTCCCATCTCCCCAGTCCAGTCTCTCCTCCTAGCCTGGGTCCTCTTCCATTCCTTCTCTTGGCACCCCAGAAACCTGGGGAGCCACCACTGCTTCATGATCCTGTGCATCCAGAGCAACTCAGTTCCTTCTCTGGTCCTCAGGGGCACTGTGGGCCTGGCCCTGCCCTCACTTCCCTGTGCCTCCCTGGGTCTGCAAAACCCACCAGCCTCTTTCCTGGATGTTGGGGCTGAACTTTCCTATTCCTGGTCCTTTGCATCCAGACCAACCCAGCTCCACAGTGCAGTGCCCAGGAGACCTTGTGGCCACTTCCCACTCTCATCTTACTTTGCATCTCTGGGTGCACAGCCACCAGCTCTCCTAACCAGCATCTTTCCTGGGCCCAGATCCCAGGCCAGTCCAGCCCCAAATTCCTGAGGCCAAAATCTAACCTGGAGGGATCCAGAACTTAGGAGAAAGCCTGAGAGCATCTGATCCTCATCTGACTTGGGCCTCTGTGGGAACTCCTGAAGACATAGGCAATCTGGCCACTCCAACATAAAATCAAAACAGAGAACGGGAAGCTTAGAGGAACCAGCCTTTCATGCCCAAAAAGTAAACCACAAAGACACATAAAGTTCACAAAAAGAAGCAGAACTAAACTTGAAGGCCCGAGAATCACACAAGAATCAGAAACTACAAAAGAAATTCACATGTCAAAATCACAGGGAAAAAATAAGAACATGAAAAACCAAAATAACATATCCCCACCAAATACCAATAGTCCTCTAGGTACAATGAGAACCCCATAGAGATAATGCAGGACATGGAACTCAAGAGAACAATTATAAACATGATAAAAGAATTCAGTGAATTTAAAGAACACACAAAGAAATCAAAGAACTGAAGGAAGATAGAGATAAACTTCTGAATGAAGTCATAAAAGAGTTAGAAATATTGAACAATACTCCGGCTGAAATGACGAAGGAAGCAAAACACTCAGTAAGCCAATTAGAAATGACAGGAGAAAGCCTCACCAATAGGATGAACAAAATGGAAAACAGAGTATCAGGACTGGAAGATAAAGTGGATGAACTAGACCACTCAAGCAAAGATTATGACAAATTTAAGAAATCACAAGAATGGAATATGCAGGAATTGTGTGACACCATAAAAAGACCAAATTTATGAATCACAGGCACACAGGAAGGAGAAGAATCACAAGATAATGGCATGGACCAGATATTCAACAGAATCGTGGAAGAAAATTTCCCAAAATTAAAGAAGGACATGCCCATACAAATACAAGAAGCATATAGAACACCAAACAAACAGGCCCAGAAAAGAAACTCTCCACGGCACATCGTAGTAAAAACACTACACATACAAAACAAAGAGACAATTCTGAAAGCTTCAAAAGAGAAACAATAAGTCACATATAAGGAAAACCCATTAGGATTACGGGTGACTTTTCAGTGCAAACTATGAAAGCCAGAAGAGCCTGGACCAAAGTATTCCCAGTTTTAAATGACCAGAGATGCCAATGCAGATTACTATACCCAGCCAAAATGTCTATTATAGTTGAAGGGGAAAGAAAAATCTTCCATGACATAAATAGGCTGAAGGAATTCGTGTCCACAAAACCTGCCCTTCAGAGAGTTTTGGAAGCAATACAAAGAGCTGAAGAAAAGAATGACTACACCCAAGGGGTTGCAGAAAGAAATTCAATGAAGGTATAACTGTGGAAAAGTACAACTACATCAAAAAATGTAAATAGAAATAAAAATGACAGGATTCAATACCCGTCTTTCATTAATAACTTTAAATATTAATGGATTGAACTCCTCAGGCAAAAGATACAGACTAGATGAATGGGTTAAGAAAAAAAAAACCATCTTTTTGTTGTCTGCAAGAAACCCATCTCACTTTCAAGGACAGACACTATATTAAAGTGAAAGGATGGAAAACTATATACCAAGCAAATGGTACTAAGAAAAAAGCAAGTGTAGCAATTCTAATATCTGACAAAATAGACTTTAAACTGAAACTAACCAGAAAAGACAAAGAGGGCTATTTCATTCTGATCAAAGGAACAATCAATCAAGAAGGTATTACAATCATAACCATGTATTCACCAAACTCTGGTGTACCCAACTTCATAAAAACAATACTACAGGACTTTAAGACCCAGATTAATCCCAACTCATTAATAGTAGGGGTCTTTAATACCCCACTGACTCCATTGGATAGGTCAATAGGGCAGAGAGTTAACAGAGAGACATCTGAATTAAACAATACCATATATCAAATGGACTTAAGAGACATCTACCAAGTATTCCACCCAAGCACCAAAGGACATACTTTCTACTCAGCACCCCATGGGACCTGCTCCAAAATCAACCATACACTGGGGCACAAAGCAAACCTCAACAAATACAAAAAGATTGAAATAATTCCATGTGTTCTATCAGACCACAATGCAGTAAAGCTTACAATCAACACCCGAAGAAGCCCTAATCACCACATGAACACATGGAGATTAAACAACACACTCCTGAATGATGAATGGGTCAAAAGAGAAATTAAGAAAGAAATAAAAGTATTTTTGGAACTAAATGAAAAGGACAGTACAACACAACAAAACCTCTGGGACATGCTGAAAGTGGTCTTTAGAGGGAAGTTTATGGCTTTAAGTGCCCTCATCAAAAATCGGAAAGATCGCAAATAAATGACTTAACATTGCAACTTAACACAATTGAAAAGCAACAGCAAATAAAACCCAAATCCAGCAGACAAGGAGAAATAAAAAAAATCAGGACAGAAATTAATGAAATTGAAAGAAAGAAAACAATACAAAGAATCAACAACTCCAAGAGCTGGTTCTTTGAAAAGATAAACAAGATTGACAGACATGTGGCTGAGGTAACCAAAAGAAAGAAACAGCACCTCCAAATCAACAAAATCAGAGATGAAAGGGGAAACATCACAACAGACACCAGAAAGATACAGAATATTATAAGGGAATACTTTAAAAACCTATATGCTACTAAATTTGAAAACCTAAAGAAATGGATGGATATGTAAAGGCATGGGAACCACCAAAACTAAATCAAGAAGAGATTAACATCTTAAACAGACCCATAACACAAGAAATTGAAATGGTAATAGAAAACCTCCCGACAAAAAAAGCCCAGGACCAGATGGATTTTCAGCAGAATTGTATCAGACATTTAAAGAAGATCTATATCCAATACTACTTAATTTTTCAAAAAGATAGAAATGAGGGTGAACTTCCAAATTCCTTTAGTGAAGCCAGCATCACTCTCATACCAAAGCCTGGTAAAGATACAACCAAAACAGAAAACTATAGACCCATATCCCTAATGAACATAGATGCAAAAATACTCAACAAGATACTTGCAAATTGCATATAGACACATCAAAAAGATCATCCACCATGATCAAGTCAGCTTTATCCCAGAGATGCAGGGTGGTGCAATATACATAAGTCAGTAAACATCAAAATCATATAAATGGGCCCAAAGACAAGAACCACATGGTCATCTCAATAGATGCAGGGAAGGCCTTTGACAAAATTCAACATGCATTTATGTTCAAAGTCCTTGAGAGAATTGTGCTGGAGGGAACAAACCTCAACATAATTCAAGTCATATATAACAAACCCACAGCCAACAGCATTCTAAATGGAGAAAAACTGGAAGCATTCCCATTGAAATCAGGAACCAGACAAGGCTGTCCACTATCTCCACTTCTCTTTAACATAGTGCTTGAAACTCTTGCAAGAGCAATAAGACAAGAGCATGAAATTAAAGGAGTAATAACTGGAAAAGAAGACATCAAATTATGCCTTTTTGCAGATGATATGATATCTAAGAGATGCCAAAAATTCTACCAGAAAACTCCTAGAAATTATTAACAAGTTCAGTAAGTGGCAGGTTAAAAAATTAACCTACAAAGGCTACAGCATTTCTATATAGGGCACATGGAAACACTCCCCTTCACAATAACTGAAAAAAAAAATTCTAGAAAGAAATTGAGGAAGACATCAGAAGATGGAAGGACCTCCCATGCTCATGGATTGGAAGAATTAATATTGTGAAAATGACCACCCTACTAAAAGTCATTTATAGATTCAATGTAATGCCAATCAAAATCCCCATGACATTTTTCACAGAATGAAAAAAATTATCTTAAGATTCATGTGGTAGCAGAAAAGACCTTGGATATCCAAAAAACCCTGAGCACTAAGAGCAATGCCAGGGGGATTACTATACTAGATTTTAAGCTGTATTACAGAGCTATAGTCATAAAAACAACATGGTACTGGCACAAAAATAGACCCATAGACCAATGGAACAAAATTGA
>NW_008345699.1:3171292-3175501 GCF_000622305.1 Nannospalax galili | reverse complement strand
CTCTATCATCCTACACAAAAGTCAACTCCAAATGGATCAAAGACCTCAATGTGAAGCCTGAAACTCTGAAATTGTTAAAAGAAAACATTGGCAATAACTTACAAGATATAGGTCTAGGAAAGGACTTTCTAAACCAGACATCAATTGCTCAGGAAACTAGGGCAAGAATTAACAAATGGGACGTCATTAAACTAAAAAGCTTCTGTACATCAAAGGAGCCAATCAGGGAAGTGATCAGAAAACCCACAGAATGAGAGAAAATCTTTACAGGCAACACATCCAACAGAGGTTTAATATCCAGAATATATAATGAACTCAAAAAACAGAGAAACAAGACAAGAAGCAACCCAATTAAAAGATGGGCTAAGGAGCTGAACAGAAAGTTCTCAAAAGAAGAAGTAAAGATGGCTATGAAACATCTTAAAAGATGTTCAACATCACTAATATATAGAGAAATGCAAATTAAAGCCACTTTAAGATTTCATCTCACCCCAGTCAGACTGGCTAAGATCAAGAGAACAAATGATACCAAATGTTGGAGAAGGTGTGGCGAAAGGGGAACTCTCATCCACTGCTGGTGGGGTGCACACTGGTTCAACCCCTGTGGAAAGCAGTGTGGATAACTCTTAAAAAACTATGAATGAGGCCAGGCATGGTGGTGCACGCCTTTAATCCCAGCACTGGGGAGGCAGAGGCTGGTGGATCTCTGTGAGTTCAAGGCCAGCCTGGTCTACATAGTGAGTTCCAGGCCAGCTGGAGTATGTATCCAGACATAACTACAGGAACCAGGATAATGGAGAGGAAACAGGGAAGTAAAGGAAAAGAAAGATCCTGAAAGAGATGAACAATAGGAAAAAGGCTTTAATAAGGGAGCTCTGGATAAAAATTGGGTTAGTTTAAGGGAGGGGAGAGGGAAGGGTATACAAGGAACCTAGGGGATAGAGCGAAAGAAGGGGCTTAAAAGACGTAGGACCGTAGGAGAAGGGTATTATTAAGGGAGAAAGATGAGAAATGGGGCATCTTACATGGGAAAACTATGTTGGTGTGGTGAGACAATGCGAGAGATAAACAATTCCTAGCTAGTTATGAAAACCAGAGGGAATCATATTACTTGTACAACCTACTGACAAATTATAAATAGCAGATCAAGAAATATGTGTCTAGGTAAGGGTTATCTGAGAACAATTGGTCTTTGCCCAAGATTTATCTACATGACACATAGTAATTAAAAGTACCAGATGGTGGAACTAACCTTCTTGGATAAACAGACATACTTTGAGGCCTATAATAATTTGGTCAGAGGGACATAAAGGACAGTTTTTGCTCCTTGCCCTCCTAGGTCATCTAGTTCCAGGGGACTATGAGCATCTCTCAAAATTTCCAGTAATTGTGGTGTGTCACCTGTCCCCTTGGTCAAGGAGGCCGAGGAGACCCCATCAGATGGACTTGAACCAGTGTCCAGTCTACAAAGAGGAGGATCAACACAGAGGAATCATTTCTTCCATGCTTCCAAGCGAAGCCAACCATAAAAAATCCTTTATTTTTACCATAAGAGTAAAAATAAATTGGTTTATGTGGGTGAACTGTATGGCCTTAAACATCCAAAAAGAAAGTATAACCAAAGATTAAAGGGGTTAATATAATTTCTTAAGAGTCCATATGCATAGCTAAAGGCTACATAACATGCCACAATGCCAGATAGGAGATGCCTTCTTTTGAGTTGTTGGCCAGGGTGACCAAAGGGACTCCCAAATAGTAACCCAGCATAGAACTGGAAAAATGAACAACAGACCCTAATCTTATCTAAAGGAGTATTGACAACTGATTGCTGCTATAAGAGGAACAGCTGACCGTCCTAAAATAAAGACCTCTAGCTAGGCTGACTAGATTTCCCAGAAGGGCAAGTAGTGGCAATTGGCTAGGGTGCTGACAACACAGCAGACAGTAGACTGCTCAGCCTGCTTTCTTATGCAACACAGGCCCACCTGCCCAGGGGTGGCACCACCCACAGTGGGCTGGGCTCTCCCGCATCACTCATCTTGAAGAGGCCCCTCAGACATGGCCACAGGCCAGTCCAATAGAGGCAATCCCCCAATTGAGGCTCCCTCAACCCAGGTGTGTCAAGTTGACACTAAAGCTATCCAGTACAGTAGAGGTGATAAACATTAGTATTGAAATCTACCCGACAACTTCATAGACATACGCAGACGCCAAGGATACAAGTGCAACCAATTATGACTAGTAATAATCAGATGCATATAGATTAGAGATGCATGTGTCAACATCTCAGTGTTAGTAGCAAAAGCAGTCTTTCTGCAAGGAACAATATATTCTAAAATGAAATGGACATCTTTTTTAAAGGTTAAATTTTTAAAAATAATAAATAGACCCACAGGCCTCTCTCTGGGGGTTTATACTGAGTTCATTATTGTATGACTATTAATTCAACTGTGAACCTAGAAACTTGCAGCCACACGTGAAAGAGATGTACTCTTGCTCTGGAGTGTGTTGCTGAATATGTTAAATCTGCAGTGAAGTGCTTCTTCATGTAATTATTAAAAATTAAAAAAATAATGATAAAATAAAACAAAAAACTTAGGTTAGTTTAGAGGAGCTCAAGTCCACCACAATGGTAGTCAGAGGCATGGTATATGTTGTAGTTTGAATGAAACATGGTGGTGTCCTCCTCTTCATGCATTTGAACCTTGGCCCTTAGTTAACAGCACTGTTTGAGAAAGTTATACAAGAAATGGAGAATGGAGATCTTTTTTAAAGGTTAAAACATCATTTAATCTTATGTCTTATAGGGTTTATACTGATTACAATATTGTATAACTGTAATAATCAACTGTAAGCCTGAAATTTACAGCCAATTTTGAAAAAGATGCATCTTAGCTCAGAAAATTTTTATTGAATATATCAATGCTGTTTTAATGAAATGCTTTTTCTAAGTATGCGGTTATTAAATAAATAATTAGCTGGGGAAAAACACATAAGATAAAAAATAGATGAAACAATTAAAACACATAATTTCAAAATTGAATACATTTAGCAATTACTTATAGTTACTAGCATAGAGATATCACCATTCAACTGTAATTAGATTCATTTCTTCTATGGAACAGATTCTTATACTTAAACAACCAAAGTAGTCCCCAGTCTGGGTAACCACGGTTTTGAGGAAAGTGGATATAGAAATGATAGCAGTGAATGACCATTGACTGCAAATTTAGCGCAGGAAGCAAAAAATATGATAAAGTTAATCTCAGATATCAATTTATACAGAAATTCCTGACATAAACACAGGAGATTTTTGATTCATCTTTCATTATATGTGCATAAAGTTTATTGTTTTTTATTAAACAACATGTTTTCTATTTATCAAAAGAAAGGTTACCCAAAGAAAAGTCATTATACTACAAATACTATGAAGTAATTTGATTGATTATTACAGGTCTTCTTCTCATCCTCTTCCTGTATCTAAAAACACTTCTGCACATTAGTTCAACTTCTGAGCTCCAGCGTAAATGTCCATTTGCCTGAATATCTTGGTGAGAATCTTTGACCCTCTCTGAGCAGAAACAGTCAACTTGGACTGTGAGAAAATTAATGACACTGAGCAAGATTTAAGAAATTTTCTTTTTCTGTACAAGTCTTAACCTTATGTTCTGTATTGGCTCTTGTAGGTTCTGAGAGAGGGTAAGCTCCCTGGCCATGGAGGTATCTTGTTAATTCTGTTAGGCACTTTTCTGTTGCTGTGATAAGAAACCACAAGCAAACGCAACTTATAGCACAGTTTATTTAAGTTTATGGTTCCAGGGGGTTGAGAGTCCATCACTGGGGAGGTGTGGGAGCAAGTGAGCATGGCTACTGGCCCTGAAAGTTGGGAGATGGCATCTTCACCCACTAACACGAAACAGAGGGTAAACTGTAAGCAGAGCAAGGCTATTAACTCTCAAAGTTAATCCCCAGTGATAGACTTCCACCAGCAAGGCTACACCTCTTAAAGATTTCATGACTTCCTAAAACCACACCTCAAAACAACTGAGGATCAAATGTTCAAATATGTGAACCTATGGGGTAAAATTCTCATTCAAATCACCATATAAATGTGTTCATTTTTTATAATTTATTTTAATTGAAAAATAATATATATGATACAATGTAGTATGTATGATTAATGTTTAGATTATGAAGTGATTAAATAAA
>NW_008345699.1:3169372-3171265 GCF_000622305.1 Nannospalax galili | reverse complement strand
AATTTAGCATTCATACATTTATTTTTTTGATTGGTCAACCTATTTGTAATCCAAACTTTCAGAAAAATATTTATTTAGTTTTGAGTGATAGGCAAGGATTTGATATATGCATTCCACTTAGAACTGAGCACTGCACAGTCTCTTATTCAATGCACATTGACCATATTACTATGGTTTTAAAGATGAAGTCTCATTAGGTAAAACAGACTTGCTGGGAAGTCTTAATGTAGCACAGACTGGACCTAGATTCCTAATTCTCCTTACTCAGCATGCTAACGATTGTAATGGCACAAAGAGGTGCCATTACATCTGACTTTCTTCAGTGTTTCATTAGGAAAGTAAATTTAATTTTGTCAAAAACTTTTTCCACCCCTCCCCACAACCACTGAGTGCGGAATGAGAAAGGAGGGTTTGTAGACGCCATTATCCTGTTTCTCCCTGCATAGATATTGATGTCTTGCCTGTTTCCCACTCATTTGCAAGCCTATTTGTGTGCGGATTTGATACAAAAAGAAAGAAATTGAACAGCCAGACAAAACCTTCCCCAACACCGAAACCAATGGTGAATTTGGTAAATGCCTTGCAGAATATATGGAAGAGGAGTAAGAATTTAAAAGATCGAGAAACACATGAGATGGTTGAACTGTGCATTCTGTTTCAGAGCAAGAATACTGGGGAGTTGCTTGGAAAAGGCATAAGAACATTAAGGCTCTCAGAACAGACTACAATGCCAGTGTTTCAGTTCCAGACCACAGTGGCCCCAAGTCCATACTGAGCATCACTGCGGATACTGAAACAATTGGAGAGATTCTGAAGAAATCATCCCTACCTTGGAAGAGTACCAACACTATAAAGGATGTGAATTTGACTGAGAGTTGAGGCAGTTGATTCATCAAAGTCTGGCAGGAGGAATTATTGGCGCCAAAGGTGCTAAAATCAAAGAACTTAGAGAAAACAGACAACAATCAAGCTCTTCCAAGAACACTGCCCTCCTTCCATTGGTGGAGTTATTCTTACTGGAGGAATGCCAGATATGGTAGTAGGGTGCATGAAGAGGTCCTTGATCTTATATCTGAGTCCTCCATCAATGGTCGTGCACAACCGAATGATTCCAACTTTTATGATGAAAACTATGATTACGGTGGGTTTGCAATGATGTTTGATGGCCACTGTGGATGTCCTTTGGGATTTCCCATGGAAGGAAGGATGTTTTTACAAGAATTCCTCCGAGTGGATGTCCCATCTCTCCTTCAGGAGAGATTATGAGGACATGAGCCTTGTGGAGGAACACTACCACCTCCTAGTTGAGGAGGTGGGGGTGGTAGCAGACAGAACTCAGAATCTTCCTCTTCCACCACAACCACCTAAAGAAGGAGATCTAATGGCTTATGACAGAAGAGGAAGGCCTGGAGACTACTATGATGGCTGTTGGGTTCAATGCTGATGAAAGTCGGGACTCTGCAATAGACACATGGAGCCCATCAGAATGGCAGAAGGCTTATGAACCACAGGGTGGCTCTGAATATTGGTATTTCTATGCAGGGGGTCATGGCTTATATGGTGATCTTATTATTAATACACAAGTAACTATTCTTACTATACAAATAACTATTCCCAAAAATTTGACTGGATCTATTACTGGCAAAACTGGTGGTGTGGATTAAACAAATCTGTCATGAGTCTGGAGTTTCGATCAAAACTGATAAGGCTTTAGAAGGATCCGAAGATTGGATCATTACCATTACAGGAGCACAGGACCATATACAGAATGCAGAATCTTTGCTGCAGAACAGTGTGAATGCAGATGTTGAAGGATTCTAATGCAAGATATTTTGTTTTCTTTTTTATAGTATGAAAGAGTATTCTGGAAAGTCTTTCCAAGACTAGTGAAGA
>NW_008345699.1:3162014-3168173 GCF_000622305.1 Nannospalax galili | reverse complement strand
AGGGTCCCATGGGGTTGGGAGGAGCCCCTGGCTCCTTTCTTTTACCAGCTCCATCCATGTGAGGATAAGTCAAAGGTCCTGCTCGACCATTGTTGGCTTCTCTTGGAAGCATGGAGGAAATGATTCCTCCGATAACACTGAAATTTTAAAACAGCAGCAGAGTGAGTGAATTTTATTTTTTGTTCATTGTTGGCAGTTTAAAAAAATTCTTCCCATGTAATTATTGTGAACACTTTGCTTTGTGGTCACTGTAACATTGGGGGGGGGCAGGGTGAGATGTGGAGGAAAGTAATCGTCCACTGGCATTTGTTCAGAGCATTGTACAGAATGTGATGCTCTTTTTTAAGAAACATCTAATGATTTTTAAAATATGTTTAGTGAATACAAAGAAAAACCTTTTCCACATCTATTAAGATTATATGATTTTCTTAAATTATTTATTTATATTTATTTTTTGTGTATGAGTGTTTTGCCTACATGTATGTATGTGCACCATTGTCATGCAATGCCCATGGAGGCCAGAAGACGGCATCAGATCCCCTGGAACTGGAGTTACAGATGGTTGTTAATGGCAGTATGGGTGCTGGAAGCCCAGTCTGAGTCCTCTGTCAGAGTAGCAGGTGCTCTTAGTCATTGAGCCATTTCTCTAGCCCCAATTATATAATTAAAAAATATTTTTATTGAATTTTGTACACTGAATTTTAATCATATTTAGACCTGATCCTCCTTCTCAACACCCACCTTATTATTCTTCCCCAACTTCATATCTTCATTCTTTCTCTTTTTTTTAAGGCCTATTAAATCTAATCTGTTTCCCAATTTCTCTTGGATGCAGTTCTAGCCCTTGGAGTTTGATCAACCTGCCAGGAGACACATCAGTATAGAAAACTGACTCTCCCTCTCTCAGCATCCATCAAATTCTGACACATCCAGCTATGGATAGGACTTCCTAAACACCTCCCCAATCCATGCTGGGCCCATTTTAGACTTGTTTTGTATAGGTCTTGTGCCTGCTGTCATAAGTAGCCGTGGGTTCATAAAGTACAACTACCATGTGATGCCTAGACATCACAAATGTCCTAGTATTCATGCACCAACTCTCGCTCTTACAATCTTTCCTCCTCCTCTTCCACAATGATATCTGAGCCTTGAGACTAGAGGGTGTGATACAGGTGTCCCATTTAAGGTTGATCATTCAGCATCCTCTTATTTTCTGAACACTGATAATTTGTGTATCTCTGTGCTAATTGCTAACTGGAAGGTAAACAACAACAATGGAAAAACCTTCTCTGGTGAGAGGTGAGAGATAAGTCATTATGAATCAGTTTAATATATCTATTTAGCAGAATGACAGTGTAGGCTCTCCTTTATGGTCTGTGACCTATCTGGTCACAGGTTCTTGGCCCTAATTACATTCTCAAATCAACTATAGACTCCATCTTGTCAAGCAGGCCTTAAATCTACTTTGAAGTTTGTGAATTATGTGCATAATATTTGTACCACTACTACACCAGTGGGCATATTTTGCCAAACTGGTTGCTATTATAGTTCACAGTGTTCACAGCTGTGTAAGGTTGATGATTATCTTTCTCAGCCAATAAAATGCCTACTAGTTTCCAATACTATTACTATCAATCCTAGGCAGCATAGATGTAGCTTTACGGTCAGTAGCAGCTTAATTTCCCCTTGTTTGTTCTGTGATTTAGGTATGTATTTTCTTCAGAAATAGGGATTTACCGACCTATAGGTAGGTAACCAAATACAATGGCAACAGCTAGCATTTGAGGATCTATAGGCTCTCTAGCAACAACTACAAAAGAGGGTGTCCATTCCTGACATTGGGCTTTTCATGTACTAACCTGTGGCATCTAGTAGGGTCACTGAAAACTCTGTTAAAGGGTGCTGGTGCCAGCCAGCCAAGATGGACAGTACCTGAAATGGGGAGTGAGGATTGAAAGAACAAACAAGAGACAGAGAAAAGATACTTGGGAGGACTGTCAGTAGAGACTGCAGCCCTGGTTTATTTTAGCTCTGCCTTTTTATACAGAAGAACATCAGAGATCTTAACTCAATTTCAACAGCTGTTTTTCCCACCTGTATCTGAGGGTCAAGGAGCGGTCAAATACTTGTTGTGAACTCCACCATATAAACACATTCCTCCCGACTTGGCAGATTAGGTACTGGTGTGCAAAACACAAACTCCAAGTAAACAAGCCTGCCACAGCTCAATGTACATAATGGGTTAAAGCTCCCAACATCTCCCCCTTTTTTATTTTTTATAGCCCCAGATTATGCTATATCTAGGACAGAAGGACCATGCATGTCTTAGGTTGTCTTCTACTAGAGTAAAGCATTACCCGTCATCGGCACGTAGCTTCCATCAGCTACGCCCTGTCTTAGGTTGACTTTCTCCCAGAAGATCTTACCCATATTTCACTACTGGCCTCTGTTAGGGGAGGGAGCGCAATCTCATATCATGCACAGCAGCCTTGACTTGCCACAGGATTTCATAAATAACTTTACTGCCACCAGATGAAAACAAAGACATAGGAAAAGCACTCTAAGTCCTGCTAAACCATACACAATGGAAGTGATAGAGGACCACAATGGTAAGGTGGATCTCAACCTTTTTAGAATATCTGCAGCTGCTTACAGGGTGGAAATGCAGAGAAATTTTTTTCTCTACTCTATTATCTCTTGGCAATAACAGTTTGACACTGATACAGTATCCACCTCATCCCACAAGCACACAGTCATCTACTTGTACACACCCAGACTTATTATCATTTTTAACAAAACAAATAGGCAACCCACTTCCCAATTCCGAATAATAAAAATTCGTCACCACTTGCATCATCAGGTGTTTTGAAGCAGGCTGAGCAATTAACCAAGTCATTCACAGGCACTACTATCTCTTTTTCCTCCCATATTGTGGGATGCAATATTGTGGATCAGAAACATAAGTCCAGTATAACTTAGCCAAGATCACTTGCGGGAATATCATCATCAGCCACGTTTGCCAACTCATCATTCTTTTCCACTTCTTTTTCTGGCACTCGTCCGGCAAACCTCACCAGCCTTTCCAGCAGTCACTTGGCTCCATCCAAGTCCTGCGGCATGCCCTCCTCCCCATATCAATACAGGGTTGGGGCCATTCCATTGTCCAGTTAAAGGATCTTTCCTTTGTTCCTCAGGCCAAAAGCATATTCCTTTCAAAGAGCAAGCGACTGTTTCCTTGCCCCATCTTCTCCCAAGATAAATACTCACCACTCCTCCATTGTATCGAGTGCACCCAGTTTCTCCAGCCGTGTCCTTCACTTTTTCCCCTACTTTTCAGGTCCCTGTTCTGGGCACCACTTGCCGGTGCCAGCCAGCCCTGATGGACAGTACCTGAAAAGGGGAGTGAGGACTGAAAGAAAAAACAAGAGACAGAGAAAAGATACTTGGGAGGACTATCAGTAGAGACTGCAGCCCCGGTTTGTTTTAGCTCCTCCTTTTTATACAGCAGATCATCAGAGATAGCCACCATTTGCTTAGCTCAATTAGTTTCAACAGCTCTTTTTCCCACCTGTATCTGAGGGTCAAGGAGCGGTCAAATACTTGTTGTGAACTCCACCATATAAACACATTCCTCCCGACTTGGCATATTAGGTACTGGTGTGCAAAACACAAACTCTAAGTAAACAAGCAAGCCTGCCACAGCTCAATGTACATAATGGATTAGTAGCTCCCAACAAAAGGGTAACTACATTTAAACTCTTTTTATAGTGTATCTGTATGTATTAAAGAAGCTTCTATAGTAGATTTCATATGACACTTTCTTGACCAGTGTAAAATTTTCTCCAGTTCCTTGGAGTATAAAGCAAACAAATTGATTTTTCCAAAGAATTTAGCCAATTTAAAATAAATATATCAAAAAATGATGGAATTTTCTGAATTTATGATTTCTATCTATCATTTACAAATTGGCAAGGACTTGTAAAATTTTACTGTTGTTTTTACAACATGCACACAATTCTCAGTGAGGACAGTAACACTATGCTGTTGGTGTTGCAACATTATAATTCTAAAGAATAGTGACCTTGTTTTTTGTAACCCTGTGTAGATGATTTGCAGGGACTGCCATGCATGTAAAATTATTTTATGTAAATAAATGTGAAGATGTCCACATGCAGTTGAAATCTGTATCTGAAAAATAAAATGCAAACATAACATGACTTTAAATCCCACCACCTTCTGCTTTCATGGTCCACCTATGAGGTTACCTCTATGTAGACTTACTGCCATCAGCAGTAAGATCAGTCTGGGCCTGATGGTAGCTGTTGATTACTGTGACCATGAGCATGAAGTGTAAATATGAGCAATTAGAATCACAAGGATGAAGCAGAAATTAGCAAAACAGGAGTTAACGATTCTACCTCTTCCTGGGGGTGGAGATGGGGTGGAGCCTTTTTCTATAAGCAATCACATTTTATAGAACTATGCTGAGGAGAATCAAGACCTGTTCTAGAAAACAGTTTTTCTTCCCTGATTCTTTGTTCAGTTCATTTCTCCATATCGATGAGTCCCTACCATAAGCTTGGTCAATATTTTTAACAGTAATCAGAAAATGTTTTGACATGTAAAAATGAGTTAAAATTAAAATCAGAGGCTTACTTCTCTTCATTGAAAATAAGGGAAGAAACTTCTTTTTCTCAGATCATCTTCAGAAGATCTCTGTATGTCTCATTTGTAAGGAATGTTTGCAAATCTCTTTAGAAGGTAAATCTATGTTTTGTGAGCTTTAGGACCAAGAAAGTCTTTCACCAGTGTCTGGAGCCACAGCTTTGAAATGTCATTGTTATGGGAGAGAGTGCCTCCTGCCTCCTAGTTGCCCTGAATTACTAGTGTGTACCTCTAGTGGGCTTTCTAATTGAAGTGCAAAATTTACCTTTGTCATAAGAACATGAAATGTTAGTTTTCTTTTGCTTTAGGTCAGTTAGCTAACACAGAGGGTCACTCTGGCCACCAAGTAAATTTACCATGAACTAAGTGTAACGGGTGTGATGATCAGTCCTTTTAATTGAGGACCAGTTATTATTCATCTTGAGAAAAGGTATATAGGTGACACCTGCTTTGTTGTATAAAGAGGGAAAATTGCTTTCAGTCATTCCAGTCCAGAGTATCACATTTCAGTGTTGTTACTTCATCCGATAAAACAGTTATTTTTTTTCCTTCTACATTTATAAAGTGTGATTTTGGTTTGTGAGGAAACTTTGCTTTTAGTTATCTTTCTCCATAAACTAGGATATATTCTCAACCCATTGAAAACAATCCTGATGAGGAACATTTTCTCCTTATTTCTGCACCTGGTTTCAATTTTTTTCAGCCTCTCAGAGATTTTATGAGATTTTATTTTTATTTTATAATAGAATGTATTCTTTGAAAAATTACTTATTGATTATGAAATTATTTAAGATGGAAAATTAATATTAAATTATCCATATAACTTAGATCTTCAGGTTGCAATATCATTTTTAGAGAATGGAAACATTGACAATATATATTTCGTGTTGTTTAACAAAAAAGTAAGCATACTGTTAGGGTCCGTGACTCGATGGGTCCCCTCCAGGTAACAAATACATGGGATTGGAGATATAAAAATCAAGCAGAGTCTTTACTTTCCAGCTAGCTGGGCTCGACCGGCTTCCCGAGACATGCAAGTCTGGTCAGAACGATCGACCCCCATTCAGTTTCAGGTACAGATTATATAGGCCCACATAGTCATTACACAAAAAGCATTCCTCAGGAGACACTTTAATCAATCATCTTCTAAAAGCTATAGTTTCGGTTAAACATCTTTTCCAGGAAGGGTAGATCTGGTGTAAGCCTGGTGCAACTTCCCTCTCTTTGTTCCTTATCGGTTATCTGGTATGTAAACAGGCCTACAGGACACATTGTAAATCAACTGAGTCAGGGGTCCAGGGTCCAGGAAGGAGGTTTACAGCACTTCAATTCTTAGCATTTCAACTAGGTTAATCATCCATGTGTGGTAGATACAAATCAGGCAGAACAGGCAAGCTTAGCAAGTAAATCTAAATCAACATTTTAAACAGAGTTTTCTGTCAAAATGCAGAGTTCTTACAGCATTCATCAAGGTATTTCATTTTTTTTCCAACA
>NW_008345699.1:3148933-3154659 GCF_000622305.1 Nannospalax galili | reverse complement strand
ACAGGACACATTGTAAATCAACTGAGTCTGGGGTCCAGGGTCCAGGAAGGAGGTTTACAGCACTTCAATTCTTAGCATTTCAACTAGGTTAATCATCCATGTGTGGTAGATACAATCAGGCAGAACAGGCAAGCTTAGCAAGTAAATCTAAATCAACATTTTAAACAGATTTTTCTATCAAAATGCAGAGTTCTTACAGCATTCATCAAGGTATTTCATTTTTTTTTCCCCCAACACATACTAAAAATTTAATCACTGCAAAATGTAAACTTTGCAACTACATTTCCCCATACAAATTAGGAGGGAAATGAGTATCCAAATGGCAGAGGTAATCCAAGTCTTCCTGCAAGGCTCTAAATGCAAAACTCATGAGCAAAGCAAGGTTTCTAATCATGGTTTTTCTTTTTAAAAAACAATTTTTTCTGCATCACACAAGGTGACAATGAATGCACAAGTCAGTTAAATGATTCTCTCAATTTGTCAAATAGGACAAATGTGGAAAAGAAATAACACTGCCCAATTCTGGGACTACTTCAGAAAGTGTGAACTTTAAAATTCTTTAAGGTAAATTAATTTTTAATGCTATTTCCCAGGCTATGAAGATCAAAGATATTATGTACTCTTTTTTGAAATGATGATTTATCAATTTTGCCTAATCTCACATCGACCCCTGCTTGTCTGGGTCACCTTGAGGAATGCATTGGTTTTGGCAGAATAAACCTATGAGAACCACAGATGTTACAGTTACATTAGCTGCGTTTTTTCAATTCAATTTGCTTTTTAAATCCACAAAATGCTTTCAGCTGATAATACCAACCATAGTCTGTCTATAATTAGATTGTTATTATCCTTAAAAGACATGTCTGAAGAGAGCTTGGTATTTGTTTTTCTTTCCTGCAACTTTCAGCCTACCAGACCTGACAAATTTCCTCTGAGCTGTTTCTCTGGAGCAGACTTTGAATCTGTGGCTTTTAAGAGATGTAAATTAGTCACAGGGCACCAGCAGCAGGAGCACTCCAAGATTTTGCTTATTCGCTCCCTTTAACTAATAGCACCTTTCAGAAGGCAGCCAACTTTAAAAATATATATAATCAATAGTTCTGCTCAGATGCTAGTGAAATTATAAAAACACCACTTTATATATCACTTTTTCATTTGACACAGAATAAAACTATTTTTTAAGCTCTAATTGTGTGGTCTGCCAAGTACTGTGTTATTTGGTCTCAAACAAATACTACATTTAATCTTCTCTAATCAGTTTAATGGGTGAAAGAAACAAAACAATTTCCTTGCAGGTTTTCTAAATGCCAAGCATGCATGTCTCCTCATCAATAACACATTATTGCTTTGAATGGAAGTGAAATTCAAGACAACTGATGCTTCAGCTGCTGAGGAAGCACAGGAAGTATCAGGTGATAGAAAGTTGCTTGTGCAGGGAAATTGCTTCATGCTGGAGAGCTCAGCACTAGAAACTAAACACCTGCTTCAGTAGACTGAGCAGAGCTGTCCACCAGCTCATTTCAGAGGAAACAATGCCCAAAAGACAAGATCAGGAACTTTAGGAAGCTCTTACTTTCATTATAGTAGATGTCCAGTCCTACAGTGCTGATTTATATTTCAGTCCCTGTTGAAAAACATATCTGCCTCCTCATCCTCAATGCTGAAATTTTTTGACAGCCTTAGCAAACAATACAACGGATGCTCTGACTTCTGGGCGGAGGTGCGGAAAGTCCATATTTGTAGTACCTTTTGCCAGTCTCCTGTGGAATGGATGTTTAGGTAGCCTGTGGCTTCCATAAAGGAAGTCTAGTGACTTTTGTGTGAGGCACAGAGATGGGTGAGCGATATTTGCCTCCTTGAATTAATTGACATTCCCAGGCCAGAAAAGAAATATATGTTTTCAAAATGCCCCCTGCCCCAGTCATATTTAGACTCAATTTATGAGCCATCTAGTATGAGAACTGCCTAGGTATATGGGACACTATGGGAATGTGAACAAAGACCTACTCATCATAGGAAACTAATAGCAGAACAAAGTATCACCAAAGCCCAACTTGGTCCAAACCTATGAGTTGTATTGGGGTTACTTACAGGAGTATGGGTCAGGGGTTACTTATAGGACCAGGGATGAATTAAAGGCAGCTGCATCTCCAAAAACCCAACCCAGTAGGGGTGATGGCTCTGGACAGCTGGAAACCTGGAGCAGACTGTGCAATTTATAGGCAACTCAACAGGTTGGCAATTGTCACTTCTGAGCAACTCAGTGGCCTCTGCCTCTTCCAGGCAGCTCAGCCACTCTGATTGTCTTTCAGCAATTCTCAAGGTTTGTATGTACTTGTTAGATAGGAATCTAGTGAGTCTGGTCAATTTCAGGGACTTCTAAGAACTGAGTTGTTTACTTACTGAGCTTCTCTGCAGGATGGATGCTTTCACCTTCCTTAGAACACCCTGATGTTTACCTGCCTTTAGAACATACTGTTTTTTTACATACCTTTTAATACATTATTTTACCAAGCTTCCCTCTAAGATGGAATGTCTTATTGCCAAGGAAATTACCATATAACATGAGGAAAGCCCAGTCAACTCTCAGAATGAAATAGAGCCTAAATAGCTGAGTGCCATTCAGCTCATTTGGAGTCCAGGTTTACACAGGAATGGGTGAATTGGAAATATTTTCATACACAATGATTAATAAAGTTGTTCGCAACAAATATTCAGTTGCCTAACACACCTAATACTTTACTGTTCATTTGACTTTGTATTTAGATTTTTGGGTTTTTTTTAGATAGAGTCTCACACTGTAACACAGGCTGATCTCTATTTATTATTTAGTTCTACCTGGCCTAAAACTCATGGCAATCCTCCTGCTTCAGTCTGCTGGATGTTTGGACTTATAGGCATGAAGCACCATGCCTAGATGTTTTTTCTCTTTGATAAGTGATTCCTTACAAAGTACAATTACTACATCTTTACTATGTAATTCCAACCTTAAGTTGAAGAAAACTGGACTGAAAATGCCTGAGAAGAAATGTAAAATATAACATAAAATGCTCTTAGACTAATGCCAATAAAACATAAAATTCAACCTGGCAGTTAAAACATGTTTCCCTTTTTGTTTAAATGTGAAACTAGCACGTTAAGTTGTTTGCTGAAACTTACGGTTTTATATGTTTTTTATATCCTGTTATTTTATTTTAGTAACTACGACACTCATTGAAGTGGAAGGAATCCTTTCTATAGTATGTGGTATCATTTTGCATCTGCTAAGATGTGAATGACATTTTATAAACCTTCTAGGAACAAATAGGAAGATTATGAAATATCCTTTTAAAACTTCTTTAAGGAAGAAATCATCTGAGATCACACTACTTTGGATGAAGCCCTGTTGCTATCATATGTTTCACTAAATTTTTCCTTTTCCCTCACTTGCACCCACGCCCTCTGAGGCCCCAAGGCTAACAAACCAACATAAGATGTCCTATTTGAATTTTGCATAGTTTATATGACATTTGGGAGGGGGACTTAGAAAGAAACAGCTTCTCATAACCCATGTGCCGTTCAAGCCCACTTACAGTGTCCATCAGCTTTGAGCGCCTTATCTTGCCCCACAGAGTTTGTGTGAGGCCATGCAGGCTGACTCTCCCCACTCAACCACAGTTACGGCCAGCATTTAGTGCTTGACGCTTCCCTCTGGGTCCCAGCTCCCAGCCTCTCCCCTGAGTTCCAATATGGCCTCCTGCTACCTCTCCATCTGCTCACTCTCCAAATGGCAGTAGCTCCACCCCTCTTCCCAGGGTGCTCCTTGTCTTGCGCCTGACTGGCTTACTCTCCATAGGCTCACTCTTTTTGAAGGAATGAGTAATTTTCAGGCTACATCATATGAACATATCATTTTTCCTATGCATTATCTTATAGTATCCACAGGCATATGCGCACATTTAAGTTGGGATTATAATTAGATTGTCTATATAATTTATATTTTAGAAAACACATAGTGACAAGTAATATGTCACTATTCCATCTTATTTTCGTTGCCAGCCATTCAAAATCACTCCCTGAAGATAACTGAGAAAGTGGTCCTTTCCAGAGTGAAGCGGTCTTCATGCAGCAAGGACTTCCAGCCTTGGGATATGTGTTTGTTTATCTGTGCCTCACCTCCTCATTTTCCTTTTTTATTTTACCTTATGTTTCATTTTTCCCATAATTCTAACACAGTGAGCATTTGGTAGAAAAGAGTGTTCTTGTATAGGAGTTCCGAAACTCTCAGTGCCTTAAAGCCCGAGTGTTTGGTTCTCCCTCAAATTGCAGGCTCAAGCTTGGACACAGGTGCACTCTACTTATGTCTAATCTGTGTTCTGGGCTGACAGAACAGAACCAAATCCAGCCTTCCTGTTAACTCTGCTGAAAGCAAGGAAGAACACTGAAAATCTTCTACAAACAAATGCTCAATGGTAATATATATTAAGTCTTATAGACTAACACTAGTTAAGGTTCAGTCTGATCTCAGGGATACAGTAAATACACTTGCTGTAGGAAGTGAGGTGCTTAGCTAATGGCATTGATGACAGCCGTGAGAGTGAATCTGTGAAATCATACAAACGTAAATTTATGATTTTTAAATGTGATGAATAAAAATCATTTAATTCAGGCCATAATCATGTGTTGAATATTTATTACATCCAAGACAAAATGTTAAATGTGGAGTAAGGAACATGAAAAAAGACTTCGTCATCAGATGGCCAAACTACGGCAAAACAGGAATGTGGAAAATAGCATTTATAGAATGGTAACTGAGGCCAAGTTGTAAAAACATAGACTGCTAACAGGGAGGAAAGGACTAGTGAGTGTACCTAGTGTAATGGAGTTTGAAACCTCTGGGAAAAAGACTGCCAGACTCAATTCAAATTTTAATTGGTCAAATTTATGAGGGCTATAGCTGTCTGTGGTCCCTTAGTCATATTTAGGACCCACGGCTGAACAGAAGGTAAAACTAGTTTATAAAGGCAAAAACCAAAAATACCATAAAAATTTCATCACACGAGTAATGCCAGGTGGTCCTGAGTATGGTCAGGACACCCAAGTTTGCAGATAAGCAAACTACAGAAGCCAGAACAAGCTTGTGTTAGTCCTTCTCTTAACAGATATATAGAGACATTAATAATAAGGCACTTTCTGATTAAGTATAGCTGCAGTGTCTGAGAAGTGACCAAGGTCAGCTACTCCAAAGAAAGCACTCTTCTAAGGGGAAGTAACTAAGTTCATGTGCTTAACCTTGAAACTGGTGACTTTTTTTTAGCTTTTGCAGTTTAAAGTGGCTGCTTTATACAAAATAAAATTACTTTGGCTATTACAATTTGGGGGACTCTAATTAGGGCCATTGCAGTACAATAAGGAGAGATGGCTTTACACAAGCTTCTCTGATTTTAACTCTCCACTGTATTATTGCATTTTTAGGGTATGGGGGATTGAACCTAAGGCTTGGGATATGCTAGACAGACACAACAGCACTAAGTTATATTATCAACCCACATTTTGCTTTTCAGTATTAAGGCAGGATCTCACCGAGTTTCCTAAGTTGGTCAAGAGCTCATGCTGTAGTAGAGGCAAGACTCAAACTCCCAAGTAGCTGGGATTATAACTTGGACTACCAATCCCTGTTTGTATCATTAATCTTGATGAAAAATCCATATTAAAAATTCCTCACAAATTATAAAATATTAAATTTA
>NW_008345699.1:3133214-3148362 GCF_000622305.1 Nannospalax galili | reverse complement strand
TTAATTAGACACAACTACATATTGATACCTAATATTATTTTAATGAATTCCAATTAAAACAATTATCTGACATTGCCTGATTTTGTTAACACAATTGAAGTTATATTAAAAGTCAAAATCAGTTGATTCATCATTTAAATGCCAAATTTTAAAGCTTAAGTTTGAACAATGTTGAAATATGTTTGTGTTTGTTTAAATTCATTCTAACACAATGAACCATATTGATACCTAATATTATTTTAATGAATTCCAATTAAAACAATTATCTGACATTGCCTGATTTTGTTAACACAATTGAAGTTATATTAAAAGTCAAAATCAGTTGATTCATCATTTAAATGCCAAATTTTAAAGCTTAAGTTTGAACAATGTTGAAATATGTTTGTGTTTGTTTAAATTCATTCTAACACAATGAACAGATCTTGTGAAAATATATACAGTTTATGAATAATCAGGTCAAATGTGCTACTGAACAAAAATACTGATTATAATCCAAATGCTGTCATTTTTAGAAGAAATACTAGTGATTGACATTAAAGAGATAGAAAGTAGAAAGTATGTTCTCTCCTGGTGATGGAGAAAAAGCTTGTTTTCTTTTGTTGTTGTTTCTTTGCTATAAAAAGTACCATTTTAAAAAAAGTACCATAATAAAATAGATAAAATGAAATAGTATAATTTGAGGGATATTGAGGGGTTTTTTCTTTGTTTCTTTTTTTAACATTCCTGATAGGAAATTCCATGCCAAATGTAATTCTGGATTTGATTTATCATATCTGAGCTAGATAGACTAGACTAGATACTGCCTTCACATAAATAAGAAAGGATCAAGGAACAAGAAAGACTAGACCCAAAGAGACAGAGAAGAAGTGCTTCAGAGAATCACAAAGGTTTCAAGAGCTAAGGAGTGCCATGAAAGGTAGGGTGACCTAAGGAGAGGAAGCTGAGCCAGACGCAGCTCTGGGTGCAGCACCCCATCCCCAAGGTTGAGTGGACTTGGAAGCTTCATCTAAAAGCAATGCTTCTACGGAAAGGTGTTAACAAAAGTTGTCTCCCTATTTCCCTTCATAATGTGGCATACTTGGTATACACAATTCTTCATTACGGGGCAATCGTTTTTTCTTGTCATTTCTTCGGCCTTTATTTTTGCCCATCAGCCTTTTTTCTTTCCTTTCTACTATTGTGTAAGTAGTGTTTTTACTTTATCACATGAGTTTTTGTTTTCTGAATGCGCTTATATTTGTACTTTTGTTCTCTTCCTATATTGATCTATTTTTATTTAAAAAGTCGTATTGATTTTTTGGCGGGAAAGGCTGTGTTTGTTCCTTTCTCTTTCAGTTTCCTTTCCTTGAAGCCTCTTGGTTCTTCCTGTCCGCTCTATGCCATGTTTCTCCATGTCTCTTCTGTGTTCCTTTCTTTTCCGGACTCATTTCTTTTCTCCTTCGTTCATCCATCCTTCCACTATTTTTACATTTATCTAAATGATTTTTAAGTTCATAGCACATGCCACATTTGCTTTGCCATTTTGTATGTGTGTCAGTCATTGGTGATGTATTAGCAGTTCAAATTGGTTTTATGTGGATGTCTAGACCTTGCTGGTTTGTTGGTGCTACTACAGAATTTCTTTTCTTCCTCATTGGATGATTCTGGGGATTGAACTTTCAAAAGTAGGATCCTCAATTAGAAGACTAGCAATAAAACTCCTTATTTAGGAGACTTCAAACTTACAGATGTGCAAATTACAGCACAGAAACACAGGAAACATGCAAATGCAAGTTAACTAGTGGCAGGAACCCCAGAGAACAAAGATAAAGAAATGCAACCTGTTCTATGCATGTAGACAGCTCTGCCTGGCATGACCTTGTTGCACAGAGAACCCAGTCGGGATATGTGTGTTACCAAAGATGGGAGACAAAAAGCAAAACAAAACAAAAAAACTGAACTGTGCATGGGTATAACAGGCTGAGCTTTTCTTTGTTTGTGGCTCTGTCGTAGAGAAATATCTCTTAGAGACAGCATCAGGACAAATAAATTGCATCTTCCAAGTCTTGGGATCCATTTTCTGTTCAGGTTGGCTACTACAACAGGACTTTACAACACATCATCTAACAAATTCAAACCCACTGAAATAGATAAGAAGCTGGATACAGAATACAAACATTTACTAGTTAAAATGGTTTATGTCTGAAAGAGGATCTGAACGAGCAAATTTATCAGCTCCAGAAACTGTAGGATGAAGTTGGCAACATAGTGGAAAAACTCAGCAAGGTGTTTAGCACATCAGCATTATATTTTCATTTAAAGATGAAAACGTTAGCAAGGAGAGTGAGATTTAGAAAAAAGAAGTTAAAAATGAAAAAATGTTATCAAGTAAATAACATATCACTAATAGACTAATAGACTTGACCAAGTAGAAGAAAGAAGAAAGAATTTCAGGGATGAAGGGCGAAGTAAAGAGTACATTCAAAGGAAAAAGTGATCATGTCCACAATGTCCAAGAACTTTGGAATATGATCATATGACAACCTGACCATATACAGGCTGTGAGTAAGAACTCAGAAAAGAACTAAAGACACAATGAATCACCAGTAGAAGAAACAGCCTACAGAATGTGTTGATTAGAAACTAACATGAGCATACCATAACCCTGATATACCACTTCTGTTTAGACACCAGAACGCTGCAATCCAGCATACTACAACACTACTTTCATCCATGCTTGTTGTTGGACTGTTGACGGCAACCAATATTTGTATCCAGCCCTGATGTCTATGAAAAGATGTCTAGGTAAAGAGCATATGTTAAAATGTTAAGCCTTATAAGCCACACCCAGAAAAGCCAGTACCACATGCTTCTCAAAATGCTGAATCAAGATTAAGACTTGTGTGTGCATGTATATCTGTGTATGTATGTTTGTGTTTGTATGTGTATGTATATGTTTTGGAGATAATAAGAGATGGGCTAGGAGAAAAAGAGAGGTTAATGGAATATATGTGACATGTAAGCAGAGGGTAGTCATTTTGGAAAGCAGAGGAGGGGCAGTGGGGATGGTAGGGGCAATAGAGGAGTGGGGTGAACAAGAACAAGATGTAAGGGCGTATGTGTGGAGATGCCATAGTGAAATCCATTACTTCAAATGCTTTCATTAAAAAATGACAAAGAGCACTGGAGAGATGGATCAGCAGTCATGAGCACTGCCTGCCCTTTCAGGGGACCCAAGTTCAACACCCAGTGCTCCCATAGTGACTAGCAAACATCGAAAACTTTCAGGGGATCCAACACCCTCTTCTGGTTTATATAGGCTTTGTTCCATACGGGTGCACTTACATACATTCAAGGAAAACACTCATATGCATAAAATTTTTAAAAATAATTTTTTAATGATAAAAGGATGTCCTATGGTATGACTCCTTTTTCTGTTCAAATCAAAGTAAGAAAGCTACAAATACCATCATATCAGATATTTAATATGGATTTAATCAAGTGACAGATGACATTGACTCTGCTTTTCCCCATTCTGTTAAGCAGTTTGTTTTCCCCAAAACATCACATTCAAATGACTTTTTTTTTATCTCCTGCAGATTGCGAATCTATTCTTTGTTGACAGTCTATTCATTGTAGAGTCATTGGAATGCAAAGAAGTGTAGCACTGCTTTGGGCATGGCCATCCCTTGGGAGCAAGGTGCTTACACTTGCTCCCACCATTTCAACTGTACCTGCTCCAGGCCAGTCTGGAGGGTGGGAGCATTTCCTTTCCCTACTTAGATTACTGGTCTTTCTAGGAGCTGAGTACCCATTTCCTTGTATATGCTTTGCATGTTCCATTTTCTGTAAACAAAAGGAAATTATGCATAATTCCTGAGGCTATATATGTGAAAAGTCAAAATTCTTTAAAAGAGAAAAAGAAATAGAAGATTTCTCTCCAGACCAGAGGAGCAACATTTTATGAATAAAGAGGAAGAAAGAGTTAATTAAGTCCATCAGATCTATGGCATTTGGCTCTCGGATCAGAGTAAGGAAGAGCCACTCACTTGTCATATCAAAATGTGGCAAATGAAAAGTTTCAACATTAATCTTAAACATCTACCCAAATAAACCAGAAGATATGTGTTCCTTCAGGAAGGGGGGAGGAGATTTGGTGACACTCACCATCTTTACATATTCCATAAATACTTACCTAGATTTTTCTCATGCCTGTTTTCCTGCTTTATGCATTTAATGAGCTCTTTGAGGACACAAAGTTCTTTTATAAACTTTGTTACTGTATTTTTCACAAATAGAGGAATGCCTTGAATAACATAGGTCCACAATACTCAATCAGTACTAGATACATCTCTATACACAATAAATGTATGTACTGCAAATATTATTGTACATACTACACATTTCTTAAGATGAGTCTTACTTTGAAAGCTCTGGCTGTAGAAATCGTCTGCATTGTTCTTCTGTTGAGTATTATGTTATCTCTTTTCTACTATTCATAGGTAACTACGGACGATTTATCAATTGATTAAAATTAACTGTAACATATGGGAATTATTTACAACCTTCACCGAACAATGTCTAGGTACAAATACATAATAATATTATCGCTCTTTCAACATGGGGAACACATGCTGTAAAAGCTATGAAAATTATTTCCATATCATTTTTTCTCTTCATTGGTTCATCTTCTTTGATTTAAGAACCCACTTTAGATTTCTTTGAAAATATACTGTGGACCATAAGACTATTCATCCACAATATTGTATTTGTCATAATAATATTTCCTTCATCCTAGCCACACAGAAAATATTTAGTAATGATTGAGCTGTCCTTCATTTTACTCTTCTGGTGAATATTTCAGAATTTATTCGTAATCCATCGAAGGTTTCTCCATACCACATCTATACCAAAAGCCTATTTTCAAGTTTTAAAATATGTTATGCTCTTGTATAGATTTTATTCTATATTTTCATATTGGGTTATAATAGTGGCCCAAAAATTATACAACAAATTAATTTTTTAAGAAAGCCAGTAATTTTTTAAATAACTTACAGGACTCTAATTTTAGTTGGGTTTCCAATTCTTCATGTATAAAAGAGTCAAATATTTCTTAGCTTGTAAGTGCACAAAAGTTTTATTCTGAAGGGTTAAATTTGAAGTCTTAATATTTGACCATGGAGATTATTCCATTATTGAATTAGAAACTGTTTTAAAAACAAATTGGGGCTGGAAAGATGACTCAGCAGTTAAGAACACTGACTGTTCTTGCAGAAGACCTGGGTTCAAATCCCAGCACCCACACGGCAGCTGACACCTGTCCATAACTCCAGTTCCAGGGGATCCGACAGCTTCTTCTCTCCTCTGCAGGCATTGCATGACACAGGCACAGTTACTTACATGCAGGCAATACACACATACACATAAAATAAAAACACACAAAAAAAAATCACAAAGAACAATGACAGAAAAGGAAAAGCTAGAAGTGAGATCATGGCTAGTCTCTACTGGATTTTCTGTTGTTTTCAATGATAAACTTTGGACAATTCAAGACTTCCCTAAGAAATGAACATGTAGGGGAGAGAGAAACTGAAAGTTCTTGTTTCGTCTAAAATTAAAACTTAGCAGGCCAGACATGGTGACTCATTCCTTGGAGATCCAGCTCTCAGGAGGCAGAGGCAAGCGGATGGCTATCTGCAAGTTCTAGGCTAGCCAGAGCTACACAATGAGTCTCTATCTAAAAACATATTAGAGATTATAATATCTATAATTGCTAAAGTAGACAAGTATTGATATGAATACATGGACAATACATGGACAACGAAAGCAGTGTGCAACTGCTCCTAACATTTGGTGCTTTGTCTTAAAAAATCTAGGAATGAATTCTTTTGCTCTATGACATATCAGAGTGAATATAACTAAATGGATGTTATTATACATATTAAAGTGAATGAAAGAAAGCAGATTGAATTACTCATAAAGAATTGCTATAAATTCAAGGTGCTACATATGCTAATTATACCATTTCACTATTCAGTGTGTGGTCAGGTGTACTCAAAGCATACTGTCACGTTTCATTAATATGTGTGAGTATCGTATGTCATTTGGAAAACTAAAAACAAAACTCTGTGTTACTTTTGGAGCTGATTAGTTATCAGAGAAGTTCAGAGAGCAAACTCAATTCCCACTGATACTTGCTATAATATGTGCTTTCTAGAGACAGGCACTCAGAAATATATGAAATTCTGTTTCAATTACTAATGACTTTTTTATATTTTCTATAGAATTGTTGTATATTTCATATGTAACAGAAACATCTCAATAATCGTTATTCCCCCTTCCCCACTGGCACAGTCCCATAGCCCCCAGCCACTGGAATTCATACATTTTGTCATTTGTGTTAAGGCCTATCATGTCAAGTTAGCATCCCCAGACATCCTTCGGTGTAACTGAACAATTACTGAAGTCTAGTCAGCCTATCTAGAGTCCCATCCTTTAAGATCAGCTCTTCCACACTCTGAAGTACTCACTTGCCAATAGCTCTTTGGCTAAGATTGGGGCCTGCTGCCCATTTTTACAGTTCTGTGCTGGGTTTTTGTCTGCTTGAGTTTGCATGGGGTTTGTTCATGCTGATACCATTGCTGTAGGTTCATATGAGAAGGGTTCCAGGAGCCCATAGGACTCTATTTCCACATGGTCATGAACCTCCTCCCTGGCTCTTACAATGTTTCTGCCCCCTTTTCCGAAATGGTCCCTAAGCCCTGGATGGGTAGAGTTTAATATGGGAGTCCTGTCAAAGGACCCACACTCTACAGACTCTTATTATGCACACTTTGGCCATTTGTGCCTTTTGTGTTCATGGCCCTCTGTTGCATGAGGGAGCTTCGTTGATGAGAGTTGAGGGATGCATTAGTGTTTTCTCTGCACATTGTTCCACTATGTTCCATGAGCCTTAAGGTGTAGAAGTAACATTGTAGATGTGTCACTTAGGGTTGGGAAGTTCACAATCTCAGTGTGTGATCAGTTATGGAACTCTGTAATAATCTCCATCTGTTACGAAAGAAGCTTCTTTGATGAGCGATGACTGGAATACCTGTCTGTAAATAGAAGGATCCATATTTTTCACATAGTAAGAAATTACATTTGTCTAGGGATTTGACAGCCTTGGGGTTTGCTCTAAGATCTATGACCTCTCCAGCCATGTGCATTCAGCTATGTTTACAGTACCACATATGAGTTTCCTCCCAACGAGTGGACTTTAAGTCCAATTTGGTAGGTTTTAATTACTCCCTAGATAAAGGCTCATGTTGATTAAAATAAGTGCTGAAAACTTAGACTTTCAATTGTCTCAATCTCAGAAAAAAATACTTTGAAAATTCATAACTGATCACTACCAGTTCAGACATCTTAATAAGAGAAATTTAGGTTAAACTACTAAAGGCACTGTTTTAGATAATATAGGAAAACACTTGACTTAAGCAGTATCTACTGTACATAATCAATATTATAGATGCAACCTTAATTTTAGAAAATATCTTCTATTTTGAGATCACAGTATACTCTCAAATATAATTATATTCTCTCTTTTTTTTATCTCCAGTGAATATAGATTTCAGTATGCCCAAATATTAAAAGTCCACATACTATTGAAATCTCAGACTTTTAGCACTTTTCCCTATTTGTTTCATGGACCTCCCTTGTATTGCAAATCTAATCTCACATAACCACTCTAACATTTTCATGCTTATATAACTAATGCCTTTTCCTAATTATTTTCCATCTCTATTTAATTTTCCAACTTCATTATTTTTATAATCTTCCAAACTAAAATTTCAAATGAGAGCCTTCTGAGAGATACATTGTTACGATACTTAGACATATACTATCTGTCATGTGTATCATTATCATGTTCATGCAAGGTGTAAGGGATGAAAATCTGTTAGCAAATTTTATGATCCTTTTCCCTGTAATGTACTGTGTTGATTTCTAATCACTCTTTGAAGTTACTTTTCATTTTTCTTCCTAAAACTGCTGAAGAATATAAAATCAGCAACATAAAAATAATCCATAATTTCATAGCTCAGGATATGGTAGCTATTTCTCAGAAGTAAAACTTTTATTTCAGCAGTACTGATACTTTATAGTACATATCACCTAAACTCCACACAACTCTTACATCAATACAGATCTGAGTAGCTAAGAAAACAGCTTCCACAGGGCTATCCAGAGAAGCTCTTTTCCTGCTCCTATAGCAAGTCTGTTAAGGTGGCCGGCTATAGATGACACCTGACAGTCACTTACCCTCAGCTCTACCCTGGTCTTTCCCTTCTGATATGGTAATTGCTGCCTCTACTAGCTGAAGCCAACAGTAACCCAGGACCTGCTGTTCCTCAGCACTTCTTCTCAACCACTTAACATTTAAGTTTAAGTACATTGATTCCACTGCAAATAAAACTTAGATTAGACTGATCTTACTAGGAAAAAAGACACAAAACATGGAATCGATGCTCTTATTGATGTAAGCGTCTACAGTATCAACTTTCAATTGTAGTTTCAAGATAAACGCAAGTGTCATTTTTGAAGGCCACTATTTCAATTATGAAATTTTATGTTTCACGTGACATATGTGTAAATATGAGAGACTCAGAGGATATCCTATCCTCCGTATTTCATTCAGTTTCCAAGATGGTATTCAGTGGGGGTATGTAGCTAGTATTCTATGACTAGAGACCACAGCTCTCACAAAATCTGACACTTGTAAAATAAGTATGAATATTTCTGATGATTATAAATGCATTGTTTTGTACTTAAATATTTTTGTTTTGAGTTGTTTTGGGAGGACAATTACCATTCTCCAAATCTATTACATGATAATAAATCTCAGACACAGAGGTTTCTAGTAGATGATATCTTCTCTAACATAATCTGCTCTGCATCCTGTGGGTAATGTGTTGGCACATCACCCAAGTCTTAGTTGTTGGAATCCCTGTTTGTGGCACACTGATAATTTCAAGTAAAGTTCTGATTGAATTTGTATCCTCTCAATGACTTTTTTATGGCATTATAAAGTCCTTGTAAAGGTTTGTCTGCAAAAATGTTTTTCAGAGAAGGTGAGGTGAAAAGAACAGGAGCAGTCAAATTCTTTCTGAAAATGTCTTTCTTCATCTTTCTAGTTCGGGCCTGGTAGTCAAGGCTTACTGACAGTAAAGTTTTCTGTGTTGTTTCCTTCAAATCTTTTATTTCTTAGGCTCCTCCATGTTCCAAGTAATATATTTTGTTTTAAGCTCCCATATGGTTTTGTGACTTTTTTTCTAGTTGGACAGTTATTGACACACATTTTAGATATTACTCTTCTGCTCTTTTTCTTCAAGGCTTACAAAAATATCTATTAAAGAAAACAAATACAAGAGTAAAAACTATTAGAACAGTATAGATGATGTGTAATGTAACTAGCTTAATTTCTTTCAAGCTCATTTCTTTCTCAAATACCTAGAGATTGCTTAACACAATTAAAATGTATTACAGGTTATTTTCAAATGAAATATCAACATATAATATTTTGTAGTTACCTTAAAAGTAAAATAAATTGAAACTTTATAAATATAACATTCTTTGTATCGACAAAGAACATTCTTACATAGTTCACCATGCAGGGAGTGGTTTTATCCCTGTTTCATTATGATAAATATTTTAAACACATTTCTGCTTTCATAACAGCAAATTACTCTATACATTTCAGTTTAAGTTTTCCATTTGTTTATACATTTCCCCCAATCCTTTTACTGGAGATTTAACCTAGTCTCCATCAACCCACTGTTATGTTGTACCTCATCCACTGGACCCCAAAAAGACCACCAAGGACCCAACACACCAAAATGCAAAAGCAAAGGTTTATGGTATAGGTTTTAGACAAAGGGGGGGAAACTGAAGATACATTTTGGTTGCTTTAAGGAACCCGCGCTTGCCAACATAATTTTAAACTGATTGGATGTATAAGATGCAGCCCTGGAAGTTTCTTATTGGTAGGTGCTATTCTCAGGGTTGTGGAATGTGCTGACTGTTACCTGTGGGGCCAGGAGTATCCGTTTTTACCTTATAGGGCAGTTTTTATGCTCGGGCTTGGTTAATATATAGTTTCCTGGAAGGGGGGTGGGGGATAGCAGGTGGGAGTCAGGGCATGCCAGGGCGTGTTTACGCATGTCTAAAGCAGCAGCCAAGCATTTTACAGAAGCTAAAAGAGCAATTAGTGGGGGTCTGGAGGGATTCGGGGGTAGTGGGTGAATGAAGAAGATCTCAGGGTTCTATAGTTATATAGTTCTAAATTCTTATGTGCTTTTTGGACAACATACAGTACTCCATGTTCATAGCCCTACATGTCCTAAAGTTATATTCTAAACACTATAATGAATTTTACTGCTGCAGTCTGTTTTTATCTCTATTTCTCTCTTCCTGTCATACCTCTTCCCTCCTCTGTGTTTGTCATGTGTATGTTCACAAACACAGAAGTCAAGGCTTCATTGAATAACCCATAAAACCTTCAAACAATTCAGTTCTACCCTTTTTTCTCAGTGTAATTTAACCAAATAATTCTGCCAATAACAGGTGCTGAGATACAAGGATCAAATCCTTATCTTTATAATCTGTATCATATTTCATATGAGCTTTTTTGAGAAACAGGTATTTCATAGGAAATAAATCCAGATAAACCTTAATTAAATAAAATAGTACAAGACAATTTTGACAGAATGAGAAATTCCCAGACAATTATGCAATGGTTTATGATGTCAGCCATGCTTTCTTTTTCTTAAATTTTATTTATTATTTTTATTCTATGTGTATGTGTGTGTATTGCCTGCATGTAAGTAAGTGCACCCGTGTCGTGCAGTGCCTGCAGAGGTCAGAAGAGGCTGTCGGATCCCCTGGGACTGGAGTTACGGACAGTTGTTAGCTGCCATGTGGGTGCTGGGATTCGAACCCAGGTCCTCTGCAAGAGCAGCCAGTGTTCTTAACTGCTGAACCATCTCTCCAGCCCTGACAGCCATGCTTTCTAGATGAGATGTGGCAGGGACTATTCCATATTCCTCCATGGTAAATCTTCCTTCAAGATATACAGTGATTAATTCAATAACTACGTATTTAAACTTATTTTTTCCAATAATGTATCCAGAAGTAGGAGCACAAACATGAAAGATATGACTGCTGTTTCCTAAGTAACTCATCTTTAAACTTAAAGCAGGTCTCTAAATAATTGTAATACAAAGTTGTATAAAGATAATGAAAATGTGCAAACAGCACTATTGAAATTTACAAAGTTCATAAGTAACTATGTGCTGGATGCTTTGAAGAGTAGAATACAGGTTTAGAGTGTCAAGTCACTCTGCACTAGAAAAAGATAGAACTAATGTGACCTGAAGCCCTGAAATGAACATCGGACCAGCCTCCCAAGGGGAGGTGATTTAGTACTAAAAGAAAAGCACAAGGACTGTCCGAATGTCTCACTCAATAAAGTGCTTGCCTCCCTAGTATAAGGACTTGAGATACAATTTCCAGAACTCAGGTAAAAAGACATGCACAGTGGTACATGCTATTACCTAGCAGTGGCAAGGTGGGAGGAGACATGAGTGTCCGTGTAAGCTCTCCACTCTTCATTGTTTGGTTCCTAGCTAATGATCGATTCTGTCTTACCCAGAAGGTGGAAAGTAGCCTGGAGACTGTTAGCTGAATCCGTCCTCTGATTCCACATGTGTGATGTGTACACATTCCTCAGCAACCTCCACATGAACACATGTAATTATATACACCAAATAAAATTAAGTTTAAAATAAAGTCTAAAGAAAGTGTAGTAATGCAAGTTACATTTGATTTGTATTAGTGGGCACAGACCAAGTACACTGACAAAGACCCTGGGACAGGACGCTGAGATTACTATTTGTAACATAACCCTTCAAATGTTCCTGATGTTGCAAGATACAAAAGAAACAATGTAAATTATGCTCTTAACACAGTATCTGCCCCTGCTCAGTGACTGCTATTTAAATTATTAATATTAGCATTTCTGAAGCAATACCAGTGTCTGTGTTGTCAGTGATACTAGTAATTCTCTTGAAATTTGCTCATTACCCAAACTATTGTCATCATTACTGTGCCTGAAAGAAGGTACAAATTCATGGCATTTTTCCTGTGCTGACTCTATTAAAGTGTAATATTTTCTTCTGCAGTAGAAATTTAATTAAGTTTTTAAAGACATGCAGAGAACTCTAGTCACAACCAAGTCTTGATTATAAATTGCACTAAAACCCACAGCTGTGATAGGGTTTAATATACCTTCCTATTCCCATCAATATGTAGATGATACATACCGTCTAGTGATAAAGTTAAATAGCTCCCTGTACTTGAGATGTCCAGACCTAGTGCTTTAAAAGAGTAGCCCAGTAGCTGAGCTGTTTGCGTATTGAACTCTGGCTTCAGTGACTCTGAACTACTCTTCAAACCAGGAAATTGCTTCCTAAAGGTTTATGCACTGCCTCTTAGAAACAGAAGTAGTTTTCTAAAAAATCTCCTCAGTAATTCCTGATGTGAAACAACAAACAAACCAAAGGGGAAAAAAATCCACCCTTTTAACACTGAGACTCAAATCCCGCAAGACAACAGTTCTGCCCTGGCTCTTGTGAAGTATGTTTTTTATTTGCAGAGATTCTTGAAAAACATCTATCACAACAATTTACACAAAACAAATTCATAGTGTGGGTCTCCCTCATAGTTCTTACGTTAAGAGATAACAAAGGCAGCTGAAAAGCATGCCCTTGATCCTCACTCTTTCTAAGTGAAATATGACCTGCAATTTTTATCAGTAATTTCAAGGAGTAATTTTTAAGGCGTGTACTTGTATCTTTATGCACACTACTTTTATTTTGAAGTGCCTCATGATGTAATACTTTTAAAATTTTTGTTTTTATTGAATTTTTGTGTATTTCATGCAGAACATCTCCATCAGTCTTAATAATCATTATACCCTAGTCCTCACTGACACCCTCCTGTAGCTATTTCCCCCTGCCCTCAGTGGAATTCATAATTTTGTCATTTGTGTTAAGGCCTATTGTGTCAAGTTAAGAGTCCCCAGATATTCCCCTGTACAAGTTCATCTACTAAGGTCTAGTCAGCTTATCTAGAGTCCCTTGTTTAAGGACAATCAGCTCTTCCTCACCCAGCAGTAATCAGTTGTCAATATTTCTTCAGCTAAGATTGGGATCTCTTGTCCATTTCTCGAGTTCTGTGCTGGGATTTTGTCTGCTCTAGTTTGCATGGGACTTGTGTGTGCTGATATCATTGGTGTAAATTCATATGAACAGGGAATCAGGAGCTTGTAGGACTCTATATCCATATGGTCATGCACCTCCTCCCTGGCTCTTTCATTCTTTCCACCCCCTCTTCCACAATGGTCCCTGAGCCCTAGGTGGGTGAAATTTAATATAGGAGTCCTGTCCAAGAACCATCATTTTGAAGACTCTTAATCTCTATGCTTTGGCCATTTGTGACCTTTTGTGCTCCTGGTCCTCTGTTACATGTGAGAGCTTCATTAATGAAAATTCAGAGATTCATTACTGACCTCTTCACCCTGTTCTGTGTTCTGGTCACACATAGATATTGTCTATGAAGTGTCCAGGCCTAAGTGACACATCTACAAAGCAGGCACTGTAACTAAGACTCACAGAACATGACGTAATGCTTTTATATTTCAAATTTTAATTGAAAGTAATATATTTAATTTTCCCAGCAAAAATTTTGAAGCTATGTGTGTTTAGTCTTTTATGTGTATATCTGATATGTAAAAACAAAGTGATTTTAATCAGAGTCTGAATTTTGATGTTTCTATTACTGAATGCAACTTTAGGATTCAACACTTAGCACTGATTTTTAGGAGATGTAATTTGGAAAAAAAATATTCTCAAGTAAGTATATTGTATATTTGTATTTTATGAGCAAAACAGGAGCCAATAGTCTTATATTCACATATGAAATTTCAGTGTACATACTACATACCACCACGTAAATATACATGCACATACATACAACTTGAGTTTTGCACATGAACAGTAGCAATGCTCAAAACTGAGAGGTGTTTTTTTCCCCCTGGTGATGCTACTTCTAAATCCAAATGTCTTTCTGATTATGAGACAGGCAGTCAACAAAACAAAATTTAGAGAGAAAATGTTTTCATTTGTTGATTCTTTTCTTGAGTTTTCGGTTAATTTCCCCATGCTATGTAATATTTAACAGCAATGAAGATCACCGTTCAAAGATGTAAAATGTTTATCACATGGTGCATTTCATTTGTGATTATTTAATTTTACAATTTAATTCTTCAACATTATTTTCATGGAAATGACTTGGTTTTTTTTTCTTTTAAATAATTTTATTACACTTTGTGTGTGGCTTTGTGTGTGTCTGTCTGTGTCTAGGAATGTGGTGTATATGCTTGCAACGGTGCACATGCAGAGGTCAGAAGACAACTTACTGTGCTTAATGCTTTCCTACCAACTTGTGTGTTCCAAGGACCAAACTCAGACTCGGCAGCAAGCACTTGTACCCACTGCGCCATTCTGCCAGCCCCAATCTGACATTTCTTACTTTTCAGGATATGGGGCTGTTCAGTTGTTTGAGGACATAGTAGTGACTTCCCAGGGAAGGATGCTGTGGTCTAGTCCAGTCTGTCATCAGTAATTTTAGAAAAATTTAGCAAATGAATTGAGGAGAAACAATGAAAAACCCTATTGTGGAAATATTTCATGAAGTAATTTTTGTTGATTTTCTTTCCAAGAATTAAGGCATAAAGGCTGTATTTCGAACGCAGAACTCAGGCAGGGTCAGCTAGTAAAGAGCCATTTGTCACTCACGGGAGTGAAGTTTCAGGATCCGGAAAAGGCCTCAGCTCCATTTGTCAGCCATCGTAAACCCATGCATTGGTGCCTTTGCAGGGATTGTGGGTAAAAATTTCAGATGAATTTAAATTCAACTAAGTTGTAGATGAAATTGGCTAAGCAAATGCATTATAGGATATACTTATGATGGAATATAACATACATAATATACATATACAATATATAACTTATAATTACATATAACATATAATGTATAAAAGTAACTATAAATGACTTCTAAAATAATCAAT
>NW_008345699.1:3117151-3133088 GCF_000622305.1 Nannospalax galili | reverse complement strand
GTATTGACAGAGTGGATTATTTCTATTTTCATATTTTCTCTAAGTTGTCTAAAATGAATAAACAGTTTTTAATATAAGATAAATTAATATTGTTCACTAATATCTTCTTTATTTTAGACATATCTTTTTTATTTGTGTGTTCCTGTAAGAGTATTTATCTTTTATTTATGCATTTGTGTAAGTGCCTCTATAGGTTTAAGTAGACCATTGGTGTGCAGCATCCTTTGAAAACAGAAGACAATGCCAGATCCCTTGAAAGTGAAGCTTAAGACAGTTGTGAGGTGCCATGAGGGTGCCAAGAACTGAGCATGAGGGTGCTGGGACTCTGCAAGAACAGTAAGCACTTTTAACCTCTGAATCATCTCTCTAGTCCCTAACTTTTTTTCTTTTTAATGCAGTTTTCTCACATCCCCAATACATGCATGTGAATGCAAAACAGACATTCATATACAGGTTGACATATATATATATATATATATATAATTTTATATATATATAATTATACAAAATGAAGAATTTCCTTATAACATTTCACACATGCATATTGTATACACCGATTACATTTACTCATTCTATTATTACCTATTACACTTGGACGTCTCCCTTTCCCTTTCCACATATCTGAGCACCTAATTTACTTTCTTATCCCCATTCCATATATGAATGAAAGCATGTAATATTTATCTTTGTGATACTGTCTCAATTTACTTAACATGAGGCTCTCCAGTTCTATTTTGCTGCGAAGTATGTAATCTCATTCTTCTTTAGAGCTGAATGAAATTCCATGTCATGTTAAATGTAATATACTTCTGTATTTTTATCTCAAATCATTCATTAGTAGACACTGAAGCGAATTCCATAACCAGACTGTGGTGAATAGAGCAGAATACACATGGATATTCAGGTATCTCCACTAGAATTTCTGATTCTTTGGAATGTTTTCCAGAAGGGATGATACAGAAGTTCCACTTTAATTTTTTTCTGGAATCTTCATGTTGATTTCCATAGCAGCTAGAACACTTTTTGTTTCCAACAGCAGTGTAAGAGTCCCTTTCTTCTGCATCTTCACCGTCCTGTTTCCCTTGGTAATAGTCATTCTGAGAGGAGGAGAATCTCAATGTAACTTTACTTTTCATTTTACTGGTGGCTAAAGAAGTTGAAAATTTGTATTAAATTCTTGGCCTTTTCAATTTTTCCATTTGAAGACTCTCTGTACAGTTCCATATTTACTGATTTGATTACTTGCTCTTTAGGTTATTTAGGTTTTTAGTTTCATATTTTTTTTTCTATTGTGGACATTAATCCCCTCTCAGATGAATATGTAGCAGTTACTTTTCTCTTGTTATATAGATTGTCTCTGATCACGCCTTCTTTCTGGATCCTTATACATATAGAAAAGCTCCTAATATTCATTTAGTAACTGGAAATGTATTAGATATGAACAATTTTGTTCAACAAAAGGGAGCTTAATTGGATAATGTGACATATCTGTCTACAGTATGGAATGCATATATATATATATATATTATGGATTACATTTATTTAATTTAAAGCAATAAATTTTAATTTTGATTATAGTGAGCTGAAAAATGTGATGGTGTGAATTCTGCTATGCATTCACTCTTCTTGAATTTTCTTATTGTTAGGTCAGTGACTCATCTGCAAATTAGGGCCTCTTACTAGCTTTTGACATGAAATCTCAATGTGCCACTTATTAAATATTTTATTTAATATCACATTAATATAATTTGTTTCAAGAAAATCTAGCTCCCATTCCCTCCCCTCTAATTCGTCTTCTATCTGTCCCACTTTTCTCCCCCAACTTCATGTATTCAATCTTTTTTTCCTTTTATTAATAAAAGGATTACCCACTGAATCCATTTAGGGCTGGCTGTATGTTCAAAAGTGTGAGATCATCTACTGGAGCACCAGTAGCCTCTTTCCACTTAATTGCTGAAGGAACGTGACTCTCCCTCATCCAGTATCCATCAGTTGTTAATAGGTCCCCAGAGGTGAGATTTTATGAGCCATTCCCCCATCCATTCTGAGATCTTATGGAGGTCTAATGCATGAAATTTCAGCCATGTCTGGCAAATACTCTTTCACTACAGACATCTACTGCCTCTGGTTTTACAATCTTTCTACCCCCTCTTCTACACAATGATACTTAAACCTTGTGAGGAAGAGTTTGCTATCCCATTTAGGGTTGAGAACTCTAGTCTTTTATTAACTTTACAAGAACTAGCTGTTGGTCTCTGTATTAATCATCATCTACTGCAAAAGCATATCTGAATAAGGCTGAGAATTGCACTATTCTATGGGTTTAACGATAAGAACTTATAGGAAATTATTAATATGACCATTGTCCAAATAAAGGTACTAGGTTCTCCTCTAAGGCCTAATGTCCTAGCCATCAATGGAGTTTTGGACCATTAATGATACCACAAAGGAGTTTCTTCTTGAGGCTCTAACGTTAAATCCAATTAGAAAGTGGTTCTTTATTCCCCTAACATTCAAGCATTATATGCCCAAACTAGTCATGGTTTTAGTTCACAGGGTCCCAGTAGGGTAAGACTCATCTTAACATTTGTTTCCAGGTAGCATGCACAGCTAGCAAGGAGACTCTACCATCTTAATTACTCCATGTTTTATGACATGGGTATGTAGTTTCTTCAGCAATAGGCTCTTACCATCAGATTCTGGAGGGTAACCAAGATCAATGGCAATAGCTTGTAATCCTTGGGAGTATATGTGACCCCACTGACCAATAATTCAAAAAGAGATAACCCATATCTAGTTTTGGTCATTTTATCTGGTAGTCAATGCTGCTTGTGGAAGGTATTGTCCCTTGTTATAGGGGAACTCAACACCCTTTTATATACATATATTTTAGGAAGCTTCTAAAAGTACTATACTGAGTGAGTTAACCCAGGCCCACAGAGAAAAATACTGCTTGTTCTCTCCTATTTGTGGATCCTAGCACTGAAACTTTAGATTTGAGTATATAAATTGAAGTAATTGAAGAAGCCAGGAAAGTAGAATGAGACCACAAGAGGAGGGGTGAGAAGGATCTCTACAGAGGAAGATTTGACACAGGGGCTATCACTGAAGAAATGGGAAAGTTAGGGAGGACTTTAAATGGTGAGGGGGGATAGCAGAAAATAACACTAAGGGTGTTTTAAAAAGCCATGGGAAAAATATTTTATATGATTACACAGTGTATGTCTGTGTGTGTGTGTCTGTGTGTGTGTATGTGTGTGTGTATATATGTGTGTGTATGTGTGTGTGTGTGTGTGTGTGTGTCTTTAACCTCTGCCTGAGGTCTTATCCCACACACAGAGGTGGCCTGGAGGTTGAGAACAGAGGCTCTGGAACACGTTTCTAGGCTGTGGGTCTCTCTTCAAATTGAGTTATTCCACACAAGGTGATGATATTCCCAGCAAATCCATAGATTTGTATTTAATAAAAACCACAGTACCAAGCATGGGAAAACTTCCTTAAACTTCTTGGTCAGGAGAGTCCAAGAGATCCCCCAAACAATATAGTCTATCAACTTTGCCCTTGGTCACATCCCAGAACTTAAATATAAGACTTTATTGCTGAAGACTTCACACACTTCAGACACAATACAGAAGAATCAAGATGTAACTGGCCTGGATGCATCCATGTGCTATGTCCAAAGGTTTTTAGTATTAGTTATCATTTCCTGTATTCCCTCCTCTAGCCTCCCTTGCCATCCTTAACCCCATTTATCCCTTCCTATTCCGTTATTCTCTTTCCCCCTTTCTTGCCACCTGAGCAATGTGCTTTAACACAGGACAGCCTTAGACATTGAATGAATTTTGAACTGGGGGTTACAAGACTCACATTTTTAGTAGTATTTTTGATCACCAATTAAGACATTCTTCTGCATTTGAAGCTGTTGATTTATTTGTCATCTTTGATTTCCCCTTTAGTTATTTCTGCTGTTAAGAGTTGTCTTTGCTTATTGTTATACCCATAGATTAATGCACCTCTCAACTCTCACCAGAGAAGTTTACTTATACAATATATGGTTATTAACATAGAAAACCACTACTGGCTAACATGCAGAGGTCAAGAGGCTGCAGAGAGCTTATCCATGATTAGGAGATCTACATCAAATTTCTGCCTCTTAATGCTCAGATTCCATTGTGGAAGAGGGGGTGGAAAGATTGTAAGAGCCAGAAGTGGTGGAATACCACAAAGAAACAGAGCTTTCCAGGCAACTCTTCAGTTACTTATATGAACTCACAGCAGTTGTGACAGCATGCACAAGACCCATTCAAGCTCAAACCAGAAAAAATTCCCAGCATAGATAATAAGTGGATAAGAAATTCCAACCCAGACTAAGGAAACTGTGTCAACAGATGGCTACTAGAAGGGACAGAGATAACATTTTTCAACCATGGGACTATTTGTAGATTAGCCAGTCTCCAGTGAATGGACTCACACTGAAGGACATTTTCAGACACAAATTAGACTCTAGAGGTCATTATATATATATTATATATATGTATATATTATAAAAAATAATTGAATACATTAAACTACAATAAGGGGAAGTGGGAAGAGGGAAGTGGATCTGAATATCTTCTAATTACATTGTATTAAAATCACAAAATTCAATTAAAAGAGAAAAAGATCAAACTGAAGAAGATATTTATAAAGTAAAAGTTGTCTTTTGTTATTTTCACATATAATCCACTATCTCTTTTGCTTTTTCTTTCTTTGTATCTTAGTACCTCTTATCATTTCTCAGTCAGTTGTGCCATAAGCCAGCTCATTCTCAGGGACCCACGTAGATTATTTGGAATCCCTGATTATTTTATTTTTCTTGAGGATATTATCTTCTTCATGTTCTGATGTTATCATTATTTTCTTCAAAGTAACTCTAATTTATTAAATGCTGGCTGCCTTTATTGTATAAGAATGTAGATTTTAAAATTATTGTGTGAGGCTTGAGAGATGGTGATTAAGAGCATTGATTGCTCTAACAGAGGATCCAAGTTTGATTCTCATCACTTACTTGGCAGCTAACAACCATCCATACCTCCAGTTCCCCTCCTCAGACCTTTGTGGGCATTGAAAAGCACTGGTGCACTAACATATATGCAGGCAATACATTCACATACAAAAATAAAACTAATAAATAAAATATTAAATAAATAAAATATGTTACTATGTCTGGTTTCTTCATTTCTTCTCTATTTATAAATCAACAAATATTAAACTGTACAGTTGATCAAAGGCCAGATGCTGAATTCAAAATTATTATGTTTTGTAATAATTTCAAACTCTTCCACATGTACCTATGTTCTTGTACAAATCCTTTAATTTCTCTGAATCACAACTTTTCTCTTCTGGATAGTGATAGTGAGGATGATCTCCTTCTGTGAATATGTCACTTTATGTGTCAGATAGTTCACAGTACTTTGCTAACTCTCTAATAGTCTTGACAGAGGGAGATCACCTTACAGTGAAATAGTGAGAGAGGGAAGTTAGAACTGAAGATGTCACAGCACCAAATTACCAGTGTGCTGCAGTATAACAAAGTCAGACCAGTTGTTGATGGCCCTGGCAATGGAGAAACTAGGCTATGAACCATCTTGTGAATGGCTCAAAGAAGCTGGAAATGGCAGGAAAACAGTTTACTTTTGAGGCATCAGAAGAAATATATTTTTGATCCTTGTCAGACCCATTTTGGAATTCTAACTTCAAAAATTTATAAAACAATAAGTGTTCTAAGTAACCAATATTATTATAAATTGTTAGAGAAGCTATAGTAAACTAGAAGTAGAATTTCTAGGAAAATCAAGAGTCAGTATTTGTAAACAAGTTATAAGAAGATCTTGGTTATAATAAATTATCAACAAGGAACTTTGTATGAAATACATAAATTGTATCAAAGAAAATATGTATTAAGAAGAATAGTGTTTTCTATAAATATTTCACACACAGATAGATGGGTAATAGAGGTAACAAACTGTTCCTATTTGGATATGATGAACCTTTAGGAAACCTAAAGTGTCAAAAGTCTCTCAGTCTCTCTCTCCTTTCTTTCTTTCTGTCTCTTTCTTTTTCTTCTTTCCTTTTGTGTTTTGTGTTGATTGTGTGTGTGTGTGTGTGTATGTGTGTGTGGGAGTGGCTTATTCTTTCCCTGAAATGAACAATAGGGACATACTGTATGTACTAGTTGACCAGAAGGAGAGACAAGGCTCATTGGAGAGGAAAGACAAATTAAAGCAAGAGACTATAAAAGGGGTAAATATTGTCAAAATACATGACAGATTTAGGAGAAAGAAAATGTTTGCTTTAATTCATTTTTATTTTAATTTATGTGTCTGTCTGCCTCTATCATTCTCTCTGTCTCTCTCATTGTCTCTGTCTCTGTCTCTCTCTTTCATACCTATGTATGCTCGTGCCCATGGAGGCCAGAAGAGGAGGCTCTAAGCTCTGGAGATGGAATCACAGATGGTTGTGAGCTGCTCAACATGGGTGCTAAGAAACAAAATCAGATCCTTTGGAAGAGCAGTACTTGGTGCCCTTAATGTTTCCAGTCCTCCAATAAATTGATTTTATCAAACCTAGTGCTTAAGACAGCCTGAGAGGGTGAGTTTGGACCTCCATCGGTGTAGCGGCTCTGATCTCAGTAGACACCAGAGAGTGGTGAGTTCTGGCCTCCCTCTGGCCTCCTTCTAGCATAGGGGCTGAGAATGCAGGGGACTGCCTGAGAGCATCCAGATCCTGCCTGCAGGTGGTGAAGAAAGCCTGAGTATACCTGACTGGAACCTGAATTAGGCATCTGTGGGTACTCCTGAATAGCTGATCTGAAGCCATCAGTTCCCTCCAAATTAAACCTGAGAGAACCTGAACTCGGTACCAACCAGCTTTACATAACCAGTAAACAAAGGATCTAGGCACCCCATGACACAAACAGAAGCATACTTCAACTTATTTCTTATATCAGAATTATAAACCACAAAAGAAATGCACATGCCAAAATCACAACGAAGGAATAATAAAATGGAATGCCAAAACACTATGTTCTCACCAAACTCCACCAATCCTGTATACGAGTTCTACAAGGAGAAGCCCCTAGAGATAACCCAGGACACTGAATTTAAAAGAAAAATCATAAACATGATCAAGGAATTCAACAAATTTAAAGAACACATGAACAAACAAATCAAAGCGCTCAAAGAAGATAGGGATAAACTTTTGAATGAATTCACAAAAGAGGTAGAAACATTGAAGAAAACTCAGGCAGAAATGAAGTCCAAAACTCAATAAGCCAACTTGAAACAACAGGGGAAAGCCTCACCTCTAGAATGAATGAAATGGAAAACAGAATATCAACAGTGAAGGATAAAGTTGAAGAACTGGGCCACTGAAGCAATGATTATGGAAAATTAAAAAAAAAAGGAAAGGAATATGCAAGAGAGTGGGACACTATGAAAAGACCAAATGTATGGATCATAGGAATAGAGGAAGGAGAATAATTTATGGATAATGGTGTTGACAAGACCTTAAACAGGATTGTAGAAGAGAATTTCCTGAAATTAAGGAAAGACATCCCCATACAAATACAGGAAGCACATGGAACACCAAATAGACAGGATGAGAAAAGAAACTCTCCATGACATATCATAGTAAAATCACTAAATGTACAGAACAAAGAGAGAATACTGAATGCAGTAATAAAAGAACAACCAGTCACATACAAAGGAAAGCCCATCAGAATTACAGCTGACTTATCAGTGAGAACTATGAAATCCAGAAGAGCCTGGACCAAGGTATTTCCAGTTATACATGACAGTTGATGCCAGCCCAGACTACTTCACCCAGCAAAAATGTCTATTATAATTGAGGGGAAAAGAAAAATCTTCCATGACATGAATAGCCTGAAAGAATACATGTCCACAAAACCAGCCCTTCAAAGAATACTTTAAGTAACACAGAGAGCAGAGAGAGAAACAACTATATCCCAGGGGCAGCAAAAGAAAAAAAATAAAGATATAATCAAGGAAACACAAAATGAGACAGAGAACATAAACAGAAATCAAAATGATGGCAATGAACACACAACTTTCAATAATAACCTTAAATATCAATGGACTGAACTCCCAGACAAAAGGCACAGGCTAAGTGAATGGATTAAGAAACAAAATCCATCTCTTTGCTGTCTGCCAGAAACCGATCTCACTTTCAAGAATAGGCACTACCTTAAGGTAAAAGGGTGGAAAAGAATAGTATGAGCAAATAGCACTAAGAAACAAGCAGGGGTTGCAATTCTAATATCTAACAAAATAGACTTCAAGGTAAAACTAATCAGAAGAGACAAGGAGGGTTACTTCATTCTGATCAAAGGAACAATCAACCAAGAAGATATTACAATCCTTACCATATATGCAACAAATTCTGGTGCACCCAAATTCATAAAAACAACACTACAGGACTTTAAGACACAGATTAACCCCAACTCAGTAATAGTAAGGGACTTCAATACACCAATGTCCCCATTAAACAGGGCAACTGGACAAAAAATAAACAGAAAGATGTCTGAATTAAATGATACCATAAGTCCAATGGACCTAACAGACATCTTTCGATTATTCCACTCAAACACCAAAGAATACACTTTATACTTAGCACGTTATGGAACTTTTATAAAAATTGCCACATACTGGGCCACAAAACAAACTTCAACAAATAGAAAAAAATTGAAACAATTCCATGTATTGTATTGGATCACAAAACTGCATACAGATATTCATCAAAAGGATCATTCATCATGATCACGTATACTTTATTCTAGAGATGCAGGAATGGTTCAATATATGCAAGTAAATAAACATCATTAATCATATAAATAGACTCAAAGACATATACCACATCGTGGTCTCAATAGATGTAGAAAAGGCTTTTGACAAAATTTATCATGCATTTATGTTCAAAGCCCTAGAGGGAATTGGACTGGAGGGCACATTCCTCAACATAATTAAAGCCATATAGAACAAACCCACAGCCAACATCATTCTAAAAGAAGAAAACCTGGAAACATCCATTAAATCAGGAATCAGACAAGGACGTCCACTATCTCCACTCCTTTTCAACATAATGCTTGAAACTCTTGCTAGAGCAATAAGACAGGAGAAGGAAATTAAAGGAGTACTAAATGGAAAATTAGAGGTCAAACTATCACATTTTGCAGATGATATGATACTATACCTAAGAGGTCCCAAAAGTTCCACCAGAAAACTAGGACTGATCAACACTTTCAGTATAGTGGCAGGTTATAAAAGCAGTCTCCAAAAATCAGTAGCCTTTCTGTATACCAATAACAAACAATTGGAGAAAGAATCCAGGGAAACGCTCTCATTCACAATTGCTGCAAAAAAATAAAATAACTTGGAATAAATCTATCCAAGGACACCAAAGATGTCTATAATGAATATTTTAAATCATTAAAGAAAGAGATTGAGGGGCTGGAGAGATGGCTCAGTGGTTAAGAGCACTGACTGCTCTTGCAGAGGACCTGGGTTCAATTCCAAGCACCCACATGGCAGCTACTAACTGTCCTTAACTCCAGTTCCAGGGAAATCCAAAGCCCTCTTCTGACCTCCGTGGCAGTGCACAACATGGGTGCACTCACATACATGCAGGCAATACACTTATACACATAAAATAAAAGTAATAAAATTAAAAAAAAGAGATTGAGGAAGACACCAAGAGATGAAAGGACCACCCATACTCATGGATTGGAAGAATTAGTATTGCAAAAATGACCATCCTACCAAAAGCAATATATAGATTCAATGCAATCCCAATCAAAATCCCCAAGGCATACTTCACAAAATTAGAAAAAAAAATCCTTAAATATATATGGAAGCACAAAAGACCCCAGAAAACCAAAGCAAATCTGAGCACAAAGACCAACGCTGGGGGGATTACTATACTAGATCTCAAAGTATACTGAAGAGCTATAATCATAGAAACAGCATGGTAGTGGTACAAAATAGACACATAGATCAATGGAACATCATTGAAGATCCAAAACTGAGTACACACAATTTCAGATACCCGATATTTGACAAAGGTGCCAAGAACAAACAATGGAGGAAAGACAGCATCTTCAACAAATGGTGCTGGCAAAACTGGATCTCTACCTGTAGAAGAATGAAACTAGATCTTTTGACCCTGCACAAAAGCCAACTCCAAATGAATCAAAGACCTCAATGTGAAACTGGAAACCCTGAAACTATTAGAAGAAAATATTGGCAGTAACTTACAGGATATAGGTGTAGGAAAGGATTTTCTAAATCGGTAAGAAGTTGCTCAGGAATTAAGGTCAGCGATCAACAAGCGGGACCTCATTAAACTAAAAAGCTTCTGTACAGCAAAAGAAGCAATCAAAAAAGTGAAGAGAAAACTCACAGAATGGGAAAAAAAATCTTCAGCAATGATACATCTGACAGGGGTTTAATATCCAGAATATATAAAGAACTCAAAAAACAAAGAATCGAGAAAGGACCAAATGACCCAATTAAAATATGGGTTAAAGATCTAAACAGAGAGTTCTCAAAGGAAGAAATAAAGATGGCTAAGAAACATCTCAAAAACTGTTCAACATCGTTAGTAATTAGGGAAATGCAAATCAAAACCACCCTAGGGTATCACCTTACCCCAATCAGACTGGCTAGGATCAAGGAAACAAATGATACCAAATGCTGGCAAGGATGTGGAGAAAGGAGAACACTCATTCACTCTTGGTGGGATTGCAAACTTGTGCAGCCTCTATTGGAAAACAGTGTGGAGAACTCTTAAAAAACTCAAAATGAACCTACCATATTACCCAGTTATACCACTCCTTGGCATATGCCCAAATGACTCATCCTATTGTAGAGACACTTGTGTACAACCATGTTTGTTGCTGCTCTTTTCACAGTAGCTAAGAGATGGAAGCAACCTAAGTGTCCCTCGACTGATGAGTGGATAATGAAAATGTGGCATATTTACACAATGCAGTTTTATTCAACAGTAAAGAAAGACGAAATAATGAAATTTGCAGGTAAATGGATAGATCTTAAACTTGTACTAAGTAACACAGACTCAGAAAAACAAGTAATGTATGTGCTCCCTCATATGTGGATCCTAGCCCCAAATCCTTTTAAATTCCATGTGCTTTTAATATGATGATGTTATACAGCAGTCCTTTCTGCATGAAATAACTAGCATCATCACGACTTTAGCTGAGCCTGCTCTCTAAACATCATCACAATTGGGCTTGTTAATGATTGTGCTCATTCATTAAAGAAGGGCCCAGGGTCATTGGACCCTCACAGGATTATCCAGCCACTCTTCGCAGCCAATTGAATGTAATTTGACCCTAATCACACATGGCCTCCTGGATTTGGGGAGGGCAAAAGTATACAGTCTGGGGAAGGCTAGGAAGGGAAGTCATGATCCATGCTGAGTAAAGGCTTTCCAGTGTGCATAACCTCAGGTCACACATACACCTCAGCAACCCCTCAGTTATCTTGGTAACTAAGCTCAATAAATTTACTGGTTCCCCAGTAAAACTTAATCAAACATTGGCTTGACAATAGAGCCTTATAAGGAAATAAGCATTGCTTAGCATCCCCAGAAAAAGAAATCTCACAACAGATGGAAAATTTGTTAATGCTATTATGTCTCATAATTATTTTTATAAAAAGGAAAATGAGAATGTAAAATATGTTAAAAGGATATGGAAATGGAGATATTTGCCAAAAAAAAAAAAAAAAAAAAAAAAAAGAAGAAAGCCAAAGCAAGTGATGAAGGTCTGTTTAGGTTTTTATGATCTATAGAGGATGAGACAAAAATAATATACACAAAATCTTAAAATTTCTGTGGTCATAGTTTAGTCAACTAGTATAAGGTACAAAATATATATCTAGTCAAGGTTTATCTGAGGATATTTGGTTTTCTCCCAAGTCTTATCTACATAGCACATGATAATTAAATGTACCAGACTCATGGAGCCTCCAGTGTCGACTAAGTTCCAGGGAACTATGGAATATCTCTCAAAATGTCCTGTAACTATGGTGAGTTTCACCCTGTCCTCTTGTTCAGGGAGGCCCTGAAGTCCCCAGGAGATGGACTTGAACCATGTCCAGTCTACAAAGAGGAGGGTCAACTCAAAGGAAACATCTCATTCATGCTCCTAAGTGAAGCCAGACATGGTGGAGCAGGACCTTTGACTTATCTTCACATAGATGGAACTGGTAAAAGAAAGGAGCCAGGAGCTCCTCCCAACCCAATGTGACCCCTGAGGAACAGATCCTCAAATGACCTTTTCTGTAAAAATTATTTATTTGGGCCAACTGTATGGTCTTAAACACCCAAAAGGAAAGTATAACCAAAGAGTAAATTCATCAGTATATTTCTTTAAGAGTTCAAGGGATTACACTTCCCAGATAATAGGCTTAATTTTATATAAAAAGTTATTTAGACAATTATTCCTCATTGATGATTTTTTTCTGAACCAGAAAGTGCTGCTTAGATGTAAGACTTCAAATCTTCGTTTCCAATACTGTAGTGCCCACCTGTAGCTAAGGAAGACAAACAGATATCATTCTAAAGTGATGAATAATGTGCTTTCTCCCCCTACCTAGAAGCCTTTGAGAGGGAACTGACACTGATTCTAATCACTCCAACAGCTATCAAAATACCTGAAAGTAAATCCTGAATCCATCACTCTAGAATCCAGCCTTGGAAGACAAAAGAAAATTGAGGAGGAAGCCAATAGAGGGATGCTTTTGAAAGCCCTTGTCCAGAAATTCCAATGGACTCTCATATGAATATTTGAAATTTGCCATATTCTGACTTTTCTCTAGGTCATTGTCTAGAACTTGTTGTGGGGTCTCTCCCTCCCCTCATGTGTTGCTGGCCACTGACCCATGAGAACAAAGGGAGCAGAAGCAACAACACAATGGGGTCAGGACCACCAGTGAGCACGGACAGAAAAGACCTTCTGGGGAGTCAGATTCAGTGATATACCTCCATTTATTCAGTGGGGATCAGGGAAAATATAGTGTGGAGGCAGCAGCCAAAGCTTCAGCTGGTAGGTGCTCATAGTATGCTTTATTTACATGTGATAGGGGATCCAATCATCTGGCTATAGGGCAGTACCTAATTATCATATAGAAAAAACCTGGGGGCAGTTTTTATTGCAGGTAACTATGCCAAAGGTCATGATCCAAATAAGGCCAGGCATCCATGCTTGGAGGCACTTTCCAGGTAAGTCAGGCAGGAAGCCCCTGATGAGAAAGGAGTGGACCTAACAGCAGGGTTCCCCAAAAACTTGTAATGCTAATTACTCTTGTCTTTACTTCTCCTTCATGTTCCCTACTCACTGGTCAAGACTTTCTTTTCCCCCTAGAGATAAGAGTCTTTTAGATAGACTTACTCCAATTGCTTCACCCTGCATCCCTGGTCAGCATAGAAGAAGCAAGAGTGGTCAGCATCCTGATTCCCTATTGGCAATTCAGGCAACCTCTTTAGAGAATGGTGTGACAAGAATAGGAGGTAGGAATTGGCTAGGCAGTTAGCGTAAAAAGACACCAAAGAAAAGTAACCCATTTCTTGGCTAAAAGTCAAAATGTCCTTGGGCCTCTGTTCCAAAGGCCAAAAATGTCGAAAGTATTTGGGAGCTTGTATCTAATCCTTAAAAGATTTTAAGTTTACCTTTTCAGAGGGGGAATGTAAGAGTAGGCAAAAGCCCCCTAAAACTCAATAAATAAAGAAGAAAGAGTACAGGAAGTTATCAGAAAGAAAGTGATGTGGAGATGTGGGAGGAATTGGAGGGGAGGGAGTGGGTATGGATTTGATCAAAACCTTATATGCATGTATGAAATTGTCAATAAATTATTTATTTAAAGAAAAAAATACTAGTGCTATGTAGTGTGAATGCATGCCAGGGCTCTGTGAGCACGATGCTTACTTCTGAATGATTAAAAGAAGAAGAAACAGCATTCAGATATTTCTGTACAACAACGTCACCTATTTTAGTTTTCGAGAACCTTCCAAAAGTATTGATGTAACAGAAGTGCTTGAATAGTGAAGCCCTGAACATCTGAGGGGGGGAAGCTGCTCTTGGCTGATCAAGGACTCTCTGCAGTCTCTTCGGAGGAAACCTGCTGCAGTTGGCCCACTTAGCACTGTCTTTTCAGGTGTTGCTTGTCAGTGAAGAGGATGCAGCTGTCAGTATAACTGCAGCAGATGGACATCCACACTGACTTTCGCAGAGTGGTGCTCTGAAACTCCCTGTCTGCCACTTGGGCTGACTCAGTACTTCTCCAGCTCCAATTACCAGGGCTTCACTATGTCAAACCACTTGCCTGATTCAGGAGAGGAGCTGTTCGCTGACCTACTTGAATGGCAACCTAGAAACACAGCCATAAAGCATATCTCAAGCTGAGATAGTCTTAAAGTTATTCCCACGCCTCAGCATATTAAGATAAATTGAAATACTTGGAGGAAGGGGTGAGTCCTTGGAGAGAGACTCAAGCAAATTATTCCTGTTCTGTTATCAAAATGCAGTCTTTTTTCAGAACTGTAATACTTCTGGATGCTGAAAACCATCAAACATGCTGGAATGCCATCATATGTTTTGTGGAGGCATGTATCTGTGTGCTTTATGACTGGTACAATTTTAGTTGCACATTATGGGAAAGATACATCTGCACTTTTATAATACTAAGACTAGAAAAGGGACTAAAAACAGAAGTATTCTAATTGCATCTTAAAGAAAACTCATTTTACTATCTTATTGGTTGATTTATAGGAAATAAGCACTATACTGAGCACACATCATCTTTTAGTAGCCATGAATTCTCAGAAATACATCAATTCACTCTGTGTACTTCATGCCCGATAACATCAAGATATATGTAGTAAGTCTTCACACAGGCATGGTGATGCATGCCTATAATTTTAGCTCTAGGGAAGCAGAAACAGTGGGTTCAAGGCTAACCTTTGCTACATAAGACCTTATCTCAAAGGGCAAAAAAGTATTCTAAGGCACACACAAGCCACATTTGTTTAAATCTAAAGTTCAGTCGTACAGACATTAAGTTTAGCCATCTCTTCTGAGGTCTATGTAATTGTACCAGAAAATATAGGCTAGAATGAAACAAAATACAGAGATGCATAGATGCATCTCTAATCCTAAGAGATTAGTGCTTCAGTTTTTCTCTGTGATCTTATCTACTGTCTGGATATCGAATTTGGCTGTGCATACCTGTTTTTCAAATAATAAAACCCCACAGAAAACACTGAAGCTTGACCACAGTCGTCCTGGCTGTGCCTTCATGAGAAGACCATAGCACTAATCAATGCTCCCGCAATGTGCTTTGATCCCACTGAGCTCCAAATCACAGAACTTACCAGAAAAATGCAAACCATTTACCTTCTACACAAGACAACCCCATAGGTTACACCTCAGCTCTGTTAATCTGTGTGACTGCAGTCCACCATGGAGGTGCCAAAGTAGCAAGGACAGCACTGCAATCATAAGGGGACCTTATCTCCAGAACGTGACCAATGTATAGAAATAAGGCTATTGCACCTGCAGGTGTCTCCTGAAATACCAGTGCTTCACAGGAGTCCATAGTGTTGATTATAGCGTAAGAAAGGGTAGGTTATACATGTATACAGGGGATTCTGAAGCCTTAATTTATCTGTTAAAATATGCCCTGGCTGAATTTGCAAATGCTTTTGTTAAAAGTAATTTGTTTAAATTTCCACTTGCTTCTTTTCTAATGGAAGTGATTCCTAACAAGAAGGCAGGAGAGATGTTATAAAACATGAAACAAACACCCAAAAGGGAAGTATAACCAAAGAGTAAAGGGGCCAACATAATATCATAAGAGCATAC
>NW_008345699.1:3116038-3116787 GCF_000622305.1 Nannospalax galili | reverse complement strand
CAAGTATCTTCTTGAAGTCCCTCAAATTAAGGTAAAGAATAAGAACAAATCGTTCTGGAAGAACGCAAAGGAAAATAGCTTTAGATACTTAAGTGACAATAGAATTTATTCTCATAATTGTTTTAATAGCTTTTGTATAATCCTTATCGCTATTATGAGATATAAAATGTATTTATCAAATCTGTAATCATTATGCCAAAAAATATGAATTACTGTAATATTTTGCATATTGTTAAAACTGTAACTTTAATTGTAAAAAAAAAAATTAAAAAAAAAACCCATGAAACAGCTAAGAAAACGATTTACTTAAAAAAGTATAAGATTGACTGGAGAGATGGCTCGGCGGTTAAGGGCACTGGCTGCTCTTAAAGAGGACCTGGGTTTGAATCCCAGTACCCACATGATGGCTAACAACATTCACAACTCCAGTTCCAGGGGATCCAACACCCTCTTCTGACCTTTGGATATTGCATGACATGGGTGTACTTACAGGTATGCAGGCAATACACTCATAAACATAAAATAAAAATAATGAATAAAATATTAAAATATATATAAGAGCTGTTGCAATTTGAAAACTTAAAACTCATATTATTGATAAGAAATTTTTCTAAAGTTAAAATTGCACTCCATGTATCTCGTTGCATCCTTCAAAATAGCCACTTGTATTTGTTTCATGTTTTATTTTTGCAGATTTTTAAATGTGTATATATCATATATGTGTGTTATATGTTTGATGTATGATATAT